>NC_064863.1:33818709-34066209 GCF_024139225.1 Suncus etruscus
AATTCACTCTTCAAGCCTGAGTTCTCACTTCAACACATATCCTTACGTGCCTGTCTCTACGTCTTTGCTTATTTTCTCTCTGGTGAAGCCTGTGTTCTCTCTTGAACATCTTCCTCTCTCTTTCTCTCCTCTCACATCTTTCTAAATACATTTCAATAAAAACTAGGCTGAAGAATAAAACAAAAAAGCTTGTGCTCCATACAGCCCTTTAAGCCATCCCAAGCCCCTACAAGTATCTTTGATGCACAATGTAAGAGAAAAAGGAAACGAATGGCAAACATTTGCCTATGAATAGCAACGCTGAGTTGGAGAGAAGCAAAGGAAAGAATGAGTTCTTTTGAAACACTACAGCTCAGGGTCCTAGAGAAACTTCGACTGAAGGTCTTACAGATAAGAATCACTGCTCACTTTTTCTAGCTCTCAACCTTGACTTTTATTTTTTAATCTTCTCTCTTTTTATAAATAAATTCTTTTTTTTTTTTTTTTGGGTTTTTGGGCCACACCCAGTAACGCTCAGGAGTTGCTCCTGGCTATGCGCTCAGAAGTTGCTCCTGGCTTGGGGGACCATATGGGACACCGGGGGATCGAACCGCGGTCCGTCCAAGGCTAGCGCAGGCAAGGCAGGCACCTTACCTTTAGCGCCACCGCCCAGCCCCAAATAAATAATTTCTTTATTTAAGCACCATGGTTATAAACATGTATATAATTGGGTTTCAGCCATAAAATGCACAACCCTCATCAGTGCAACTTTCCCAACACCATTGTCCCCACCCACTTTTCCTCCTCCACCCCTCCCCTGCCTGTCTTCAAGACAGGCATTATATTTCTTAGTTTCTTTTGTTTTTCGATTTGGGGCCACACTCAGTGATGCTCAGGGTTACTCCTGGCTATGCACACAGAAATCGCTCCTGGCTTGGGGGACTCTATAGGGGGACACTGGGGATCGAACCAAGGTCTGTCCTGGGTCAGCCACATGCAAGGCTAATGCCCTACCTCTGTGTTATAGCTCCTGCCCCTGACATTATATTTCTTTATCATTATCATGGTAGCTGTTAGTGTAGTTATTTCTCTAACTGCATTACCACTCTTTGTGATAAGCTTCTTATCATGGACTGGTCTTTCATCTCTATTGTCTCTGGGTGTTATTATTATACTGTTTTTTATTTTTCTTAAATCCCTCAACCTTGACTGTTGAGTGTAACTATTCCACCTTGTTTTCTTATTCTGGTCATTATACGCTGCCACCCTAAATGAACTCAGATTCTGAGTCTTCAGATGGACGTCAATGCAAATGCCAGCCAGGGCCTGATCTACTTTTCTTTGTGCCCTGGAATCACACTTCCACCTGCCAGCTGGAGTCATTCCAGCAAACTTGGTGGCTCTCTGCCTCATCCATTGCATGCTAGGTCCAAAGGGAGGCTACAGTGGTCTAAGAATGCTATCTATACCCCTGGCCAAGGATTGGTTTAAAGGAGCACAAAGCATTTCACTGATTTCAGGAACTGGGTTAGTCCTGAACAGGAGTCCTTAGTCAAGGCATTGGAAATGAGAAAAAAGAGACACATAGGGAGATACGTTCTGTTTTTATGCCCAGGAGGTGTGAGGATTGAGCATCATCCTCATAAAATAATAAATTGCCAAAGAGTCCAAGGAAATGAATGAAAGGACTGGAGATGGAGCAAATTTTTTGTTTTGTTTTGTTTTGAGGTAACTTCCGGTGGCGCTCAGGGGGTTGCTCCTGGCTCTGCACTCAGCAATCACTCCTAGCAGTCTCATGGACCATATGGGATGCCAAGAATCGAACCTGGGACTGTCCAGGGTTGGCCGCATGCAAGGCAAACACCCTATCACTGTGCTATCGCTCTGACCCCTGGAGCTTTGTTGTGTTTTTGTTTGTTTTGTATTTCTAGGGGGTGGAGGGCACTATTGGCAGGGCTCTGACAACCATATAGGGTGCCAGGGATCATACCCCAGTCAGTCTCCTGTAAGGCAAGTATTTAACTGTTGCTCTAGCCCTGAGGAGCACATGCTTTGTATGTGGAAGCCCTAGATTGGATCCCTGGAACTGCATAGTCCCCAGGGCATTGCTGGGAGCTGCCAAACAAAAAAGCCTCAGGAAGATCATGTCAGGAGGGCATGGTACAAGAATCTCTGGCAAATGTAGCTGTGTTTGGATCCCACCAGAGGTACTTAGGTTTTACTACTGACTCAGTGCTCAGGAATCATTCCTGAGACCACATAAGATGCCAGAAATCAACCAGGATCAGCATGTGCAAGGCAAGCATCTTTTCTACGGTGTTTTTGTTTGTTTTGTTTTTGGCCCACAGCTGGCAGTGCTCTGAGGTTACCCTTGGCTCTGCACTCAGGAATTACTCCTCGCAATACTGAGGGACCTTATAGGATGCCAGGGATTAAGGGGTTGTTCATATGCAAGGCAAACACACCATTCATTGCACACCACTGACCCAAGTTTGATCTTTAGCATTCCTATGTGATCCCTTGTGGCTGTCAGAAGTGATCCCCTGAGCACAGAGCACAGATGCCTTGAGCATCACTGGCTATGGTAAAAAAAAAAAAATAAATAAATAAAAATAAAAAATAAAAGTGGGGGCTGGAGAGATAGCAAGGAGGTAAGGCATTTCATGCAGAAGAACAGTGGTTCGAATCCCAGCATCCCACATGGTACCCCGAGCCTGGTGTAACCCAAAAATAAGCTTATTTATTTTTGTCTCTATTGGATTTTTTTTGTTTGTTTTTGGGTGACACCAGTGTTGCTCAGGGATTACTTCTGGTTCGGCACTCATAAATCATTCCTGGCAGGCTCAGGGGGACTATATGGGATGCCGGAAATCGAACCCAGGTCTGTCCCGGGTCAGTTGCAAACAAGGCAAATGCCCTACCTACCTATTGGACTTTTTTTTGGGGGGGAGGCACATTCAACAGCACTCAGGGTCACTCCTAGCTAGCTCTGTGTTCAGAAATGACTACTGGCAGGTTCAAGGGGACCATATGGGATGTTGGGAATGGAACCTGGGTTCGTCCCGGGTTGGCTGTGTGCAAGGCAAATGCCATACTGCTGTGCTATCACTCCGGCCCCTACCTATTAGATTTTTTTTCACTCCCTCCCTAACTTTTTTTCACTCCCTATTAGATTTTTTATTTTGCATTGTGTCTTTTATCTCACAAGTTCTCTTTTCACTGTTCTTTTATTTTTGTTTTGTTTTGGGGGCCACACCCGGCGGCACTAAGGGGTTACTCTTGGCTCTGCACTCAGAAATCACTCCTGGCAGGCTGGCGGGGTGGGGGGGGCATATAGGATGCCAGGGATTGGACTCCAGACTGTCCGGGTCAGCCGCATGCAAGGCAAACGCCCTACCCCATGCTATCTCTCCAGCCCCTCTTTTTCATTGTTCTTTACAGCACTTCCTATACTGTAGACTTGTATATTTCAAAAGTTGTCAGACTGCACTTTTCCTTTTTGAGTAAAAAATTGGGCAAGGGCTGAAGCTTAAGGCACAGGAAGTTTGGGTCATATCTCTTTCCTGCCTCCGTAGAGAAACAGTGCCTTCTAGTGTTTGTGCAACCACAGTGTACTCAGACCATTACCAGTTGTCGACACTTTGTAGTTCTTTAATCATCTTACAAATTGTTTACACCTAGTAGCATTATTATCTCTGCTTTAGGGATTTAAACGCTGGAATGATAAGGAGTCAAAGCAATAGTACAGCAGACAGTAGTAGGTCCTGGATCGGCTGCTTGCAAGGCAAACTCCACTGTGCTATCTCTCTGGCCCCTTGTTTTTGTTTTTAATTGAAATACACACTGTGACATACAAAGTTAACAAAATTCTTCATGATTAAGGGATTGTTTTTTGTTTCTGGGTCCCACCCAGCGGCAGGGCTCAGGAGTTACTCCTGGCTCTGCGCTCAGAAATTGCTCTTGTCAGGCTCAGGGCACCATATGGGATGCCAGGATTTGAACCACTGTCTGTCCTGGGTCAGCTGCGTGCAAGGCAAATGCCCTACCACTGTGCTATCTCTCTGGCCCCTCAGTGCCACACTAATCACTTTCTACTATCATTGTCATAGTAGTTCTCTGATCTACCCGCCTTTCCCACACTGTGTCAAGCTTCTTACTAAGAACCAGTTCTGCTGGCCTTGGCTTCCATTGTCTTTGATTATTATTCTCTTACTATGTTTTGTTAGTTAGTTTGTTTGGGGGTTTTTTGGTCCCACCCAGCGGTGTTCAGGGTTTCCTCCTGGCTCAGAAACCGCTCCTGGCAGGCTTGGAAGACCATTTGGGATGTTGGGAATTGAACTGGGTCTGTCCTGTGTTGGCTTCGTGCAAGGCAAACACCCTACCACTGTGCTATCTCTCCTGCCCCTTACTATGTTTTTTTATATTCAACAAGTGCAACCATTCTTTGTCTGCCCTTCTCCCATTGAATATTTTGTTAAAGAGCAGTGTACCCCAGAGTACCCTAACCCTGACACAACACATGTCATGGCAGCTAAGGCCTCAAAGCCTGAACAAAGGGCAGGACATGAGAGACTCTGTTTTCCTAGGTATCATCCTCTCTGGGGATTGTATCTTGGAATGTTTAAATGGGATGTACCCCCACTGTGGGAAGCAAGGACAAGATAGAGGCCCTTTCAAGGTCTCCTCTCAGAAAAGGATATCTGACCCCAAACATAAGAGGAATTGCCAACAGCAAGGACTCTTGATTGTCACAAGGTTGTGCACCTCTGTCCTCTGACTATTTGTTAATTTTGAACTAACGCATCTGTGTGCACCAATGAGATACTTGTGTTGTTAAGCCTCTGGAACTCTTTATAAATGCTGTGCTTCCTCAGTTCTGGGTCCACAGACCAGTCTGTTTCATCAAGAGACTGGAGACTGTTGGACCCCTGGGGCCCAGATAATGATAAAATCCCAATGGTACTAGCATCACTAATTGCCTCTCTGGGTTTTGGGGTGATGGGCAACACTTTGGCTTCTCTAACTTTAACAAATTCACTTAGCATGACTCACTCCATGTCCATTCATGTATCAGCAAATTTCATGACTTCCAATGTATAGATGCAATGCATCATATTTCTTTTTTGTTTTGTTTTTGGACACACCCAGTGGCACTCAGGGTTACTCCTGGCTCTACACTCAGAAATCACTCCTGGGGGCCGGGCGGTGGCGCTAGAGATAAGGTGCCTGCCTTGCCTGCGCTAGCCTAGGATGGACCGCGGTTCGATCCCCCGGCGTCCCATATGGTCCCCCAAGCCAGGAGCGACTTCTGAGCGCATAGCCAGGAGTAACCCCTGAGCATCACCGGGTGTGGCCCAAAAACCAAAAAAAAAAAAAAAAAAAAAAAAAGAAATCACTCCTGGCTCGGAGAACCATATGGGGATGGGGATAGAACTGAGTCCGAGGGGCTGGGCGGTGGCGCTAAAGGTAAGGTGCCTGCCTTGCCTGCGCTAACCTTGGACGGACCGCGGTTCGATCCCCCGGTGTCCCATATGGTCCCCCAAGCCAGGAGCAACTTCTGAGCACATAGCCAGGAGTAACCCCTGAGCGTTACTGGGTGTGGCCCAAAAACCAAAAAAAAAAAAAGAACTGAGTCCGTCCCTTGTCAGCCACGTAAAATGCAAAAGGCCCTACTGCTGTGCTATCGCTCTGGCTCCATCACCATATTTCTTTTTTTTTTTTTTTTTTTTTTGGTTTTTGGGCCACACCCTGTAACGCTCAGGGGTTACTCCTGGCTATGTGCTCAGAAGTTGCTCCTGGCTTGGGGGACCATATGGGACACCGGGGGATCGAACCACGGTCCCAAGGTTAGCGCAGGCAAGGCAGGCACCTTTACCTTTAGCGCCACCTCCCGGCCCCACCATATTTCTTTTTTTTTTTTTTTTTTTGGTTTTTGGGCCACACCCTGTGACGCTCAGGGGTTACTCCTGGCTATGCGCTCAGAAGTTGCTCCTGGCTTCTTGGGGGACCATATGGGACGCCGGGGGATCGAACCGCGGTCCGTCCTAGGCTAGCACAGGCAAGGCAGGCACCTTACCTCCAGCGCCACCGCCCGGCCCCCCACCATATTTCTTTATTCATTCATCTGTTGGGGTACTTGGGTTGTTTCCAGATTTTGGCTATTGTGAATAGTCCTGCAATGAACATAAGAATGCAGATTCAGGGACTGGAGCAATAGCACAACAGGTAGGTTTGCCTTGCAGGCAGCCATTGTGATGATCCCTGGCACCCCATATGGTGTCCTGAGCCTTCCATGAGTAATGCCTGATTGCTGCTGTCAAGTACGGCCCCCACCCAAAAAAAAAAAAAAAGAATGCAGATGATTTTTCTGCATTATATTTTATGGGGTTTTGTTTGTTTTAGAGGGGTTGTTTTTTGGTGGCTTTTTTTTTTGTTGTTGTTTTGTTTTTTTGTTTTTTGTTTTTTGTTTTTGCTTTTTTGGTTTTTGGGTCACACCCGGCAGTGCTCAGGGGTTACTCCTGGCTCCACACACTCAGAAATCGCTCCTGGCAGGCTTGGGGGACCATATGGGATGCCAGGATTTGAACCACCATCCTTCTGTGTGTAAGGCAAATGCCTTACCGCTGTGCTATCTCTCCGGCCCCAAGGAGTTGTTGTTTTGTTTTGAGGCCACACACAGTGGTGCTCAGGAGTTATTTCTGAGCACATAGCCAGGAGTAACTCCTGAGCATCACTGGGTGTGGCCCAAAAACAAAACAACAACAACAAAAAATAAAAGAGGAGGAAGAAGAGAAAGAGAAAGAAGAAAGAAGACTCTTATTTAGAGTTGAAATCACTGTGGTGAAGAACATCCCTTGGCACCAGGGCAAATACCAATAAGGAACCAGAGTCTAAGAATTAATGAGGTAGAGAACAAGGTGGAGTCTATAATATCTATTCATTCCCAATCTGGAATGTTGTCTTTCTTCTTTCTTCTTTCTCCTTTCTTCTTTCTTCTCTCTTCTCCCTCCTCCCTTCTCCCTCCTCCTCCTCCTCTTCTCTTTTCTTCTCTTCTTCTTCTTCCTCCTCCTCCTTTTGTTCCTCCTCCTCTTTTATTTTGGTTTTGGGGCCACACTCAGTGATGCTCAGGGGTTACTCCTGATTATGCACTTCTTCCTCCTCCTCCTCTTCTCCTCCTCCTCGAGGCACTCGGGTTACTTCTGAGTCAGCGCTCAGAAATCGCTCCTGGCAGGCTCAGAGTACCCTATAGGATGACAGGATTGAACCCAGACCTGTCTTGGGTTAGCTGTGTGCAAGGCAAATGCCCTACTGCTGTGCTATCTCTCCATCCCCCTCCCCACCCAGGTATGTCTTCTTGTGTTCACTTCCTTTTCTCTGGGGACTGACACTACTCTTTGGGAGGAGATCAATGCTCTCAGAGAGGCACATAGATTCCTGGGAGAATTTATCAGGGATGAGGAACCAGCTGCTACCTGGTGTTTCCCAACTTCCTATGGATTTAATAAAAATTTTCTCAGGGTCTCATTATATGAAAGTGTGACATAGATATGTGCACATGTATATAGAATTATCAGGATTATAGATATGCATATTGCAAAACAGATGTATATGGATGGGCTAAAGAGATGTATCATCAGGTAGGGTGTTTGTCTCACAATAACTGAACCAGGTTCAGTCCTAGGACTGACATTCCATATAGTCCCCCAAGTACTGCCAGGAGTAATTCTGAGCAAAGAGACAGAAGTAACCCATATGGTCCCCCAGGCACTTCCAGGAATGATATCTGAGTGCAGAGTTAGGCGTAACCCCATGTGCATTGCTGAGTATGGTCCCAAAACAAAACAAAGTTGTGGATTGTTTTTTGTTTTCTCTAATTCAGTTCTTCTTTTTTTTTGGGGGGGGGGACATAAACAACAGTACTTAGGATTGACTTCTGGCTCTGTGCTCAGGATTCATTCCTGGCAGGGCTCAAGGAACTATATAGGATGCCAGGGTGAGAACCTGGGTTGGCCACATGCAAGGCAAGCACCCTACCTGGATCATATTCAGTATTGGATATCAAATGGGTTTGCTGCATAAAAGGCAAGTGTTTTATTCCTATACTATCTTACCTCTCTACTATCTATCTCATTTTATAGAGATTGTAATTAATTAACAGAATTATGGAGGCTGGAAAATCCCAAGATTTACCAGGCGAATTATAAGCAAGCTAAATCTCATGAGAATTGAATGTGAAGTGTCTGTCTGGGCATACGAGCCCAGAAAAACATGAGAACCAGAGGAACTGATCTTTGGATTCAAGTCCAGCCTAAAACCCAAAAAGTGTCTGAGTTTGAAGGCAGAATAAATTCTAGCACTTGGGGGCCGGAGAGATAGCACAACTGTAAGGTGTTTGCATTGTATGTGGCTCACTGGGAAGGGACCTGGTTTGATTACCGGCATCCCATTTGGTCCCCCAGCCTGCCAGGGGTGATTTCTAACTGCAGAGCCTGGAGTAACCCCAGAGCACTGCTAGGTGTGGCCCAGAAACCAATCAATCAATAAATAAGTTAAAAAAAAAAAAAAGAAAAAAATGTCTAGCACTTGAGAGACATTTAAGTAATAGTATAGATAAGCCTTACTTATAGCTGATTTTGGTCCAATCCCTTACATAGCATATGATCCCCCAGCATTATAGGGGTCCTTCTTGAACACAGAGCCAAAAATAGCCCCTCAGCACTATGGGGTATCTCCCCCAAGCCTTTGCCCTTCCCCCACCCTACCACTTTGTTAGGGCCAGAAAGGAGGAAATGTGTGGTCTATTTAGTGTGGTTTCACTTAGTCTGTCCATTTAAATGGTAATTTTATCTGGAACCACCTTTCCTTTTTCTTAGAACAAACTTGGATAAATGACTGGGAACCCCTGGCCCAGTTCAGTACAAACACAGAATTAACTGTCACAGGTCTTAATGTAGGCAGGTAACTAGGGAACAGGGATCACGGAAAGAGATCCCAGTGTTAGTCCCCATGTTTCAGAAAGCCAGAAGGTAGAGGAACATGGAAGAAAATATTCCCTTTGGTTTATGGTGGTTATTTTTTGGGGGGGTCACACATGGTTGTGCTCAGGGGTTATTTCTGACTCTGTGTTCAGGGGTCATTCCTGGGGGTGCTCAGGGGACCATATGGGAGCCCGGAATCAGCTGCCTGCAATGCAAACAACCTACCTGCTGTGCTGTTGCTCTGGCCCCCAGAGTGTATTCTCAGTGGAAAATTCCAACAGGGAACTTACAAAATCTCAGGCAGGAATCCAGTTGCATATCAAACACAATAAATCAAGAGTCCCAGCCACCCCCAAATACCCAACAAAACATGACCTCTGGGTCATAATAAAAAGACCTTAAAATATGTCCCAGACCTCACACCACCCCATTAGTGTGTCTCATTTGCTTTTGTTTTTGTTTTGAGAGACACACCCAGTGGTGCTCATGGTTGTTCCTGGCTCTGAACTCAGAAATCGCTCCTGGCAGTGTTCAGGGGTCCTGGGATACTGGGGTTGGAACCTGGGCCAACCTTATGCTAGGCAAGTGCCCTACCCACTGTATCTCTCCAGCCTCTCTCATTCCACACTAAGAGCCTGAACAGATCCCCTCCAGCAAGGACACAAGCCATATATGTAAATAAAATAGTTTATTTCTTTGTCTTTAATAAAACTAGCCCAGAAGAAATTAAGAGCTGAATTCAAAATTAAAATCCAGCTATGCTCCTCTGGACAGGGACAACTGGAGAGATTTTCTCATATGTAGTGCTTGACAATTTGAATGCTTAATCACAAATCGTTTGTTATGATTTGAAGATACAGTGGGGTGTGCTTCAGGGGATCAGTCAAAGAGGAAATTTATTGATGACTCTGAGGTCCATTACCAGGGAAGTGGACACCTGCGGAAGGGGAGGATATAGGAGGAGGAGAAAGAAGAGGACGAGAAGGAAGAAGAAATAGAAAGAGAAGGCGGGGGCTGTAGTGTTAGCATAATGGGGAGGGCATTAGCCAGAGCCTAATAGGACTAACCCTGTTACACTTCAGATGTGGCCTAAAAACCGAGATGGGGAGGATGAGAGGAACAGCACAGCTGGTGGGGCATTTGCCTTGCACACAGCCTACTGGGGTTTGATCCCTGGCATCCTATATGTCACCCAGGGTTTGTCATCTGCCAGGAGTAATTTCTGAGCACAGAGCCAGGAGTAACCCCTGAGTACTTCTGGGTGTGGCCCAAAAACCAAAAAAATAAGAGAGGAGGAGGAAGAGGAAAAAGGTATAGAAAGAAAAGAAGGGGCCAGAGAGATAGCACAGCAGTAGGGCATTTCATTTGCCTTGCATGCAGCTGATTTGGACAGTGGCTTGAATCCCGGTATCCCATATGGTCCTCCAAGCTTGCCAGGAGTAACCTCTGAGCGCTACCAGGTGTGATCCAAAAACAAAAAAAAAAGAAACAGAGAATGGGGGCCAGATCAATAGCATAGCGGTAGGGGTTTGCCTTGCACGCGACTGACCCAGGATGGACCTGGGTTTAATCCCCCAGCATCCCATATGGTCCCCCAAGCCAGGAGCAATTTCTGAGTGCATAGCCAGAAGTAACCCCTGAGCATCACCTTGTGTGCTCCCCAAAAAAGAAAGAAAAGAAAAGAAAAAAGAAATGGAGGATTCAGAGGAGGAAGAAGAGGACGAAGAAGAAATAGAAAGAGGAGAAAGGAGACAGAAGAGGAGAGCTGGAGTGATAGATAGCAGTAGGGCACTTGCCTTGCACTCGACTGACTCAGGACGGACCTGGGTTCGATCCCCAGTATCCCATATGGTCCCCCAAACCAGGAGCAATTTCTGAGAGCATAGCCAAGAGTAACCCCTGAATGTCACCGGGTGTGGCCCCCAAAAAACAAACCCCTCAAAAAAAAGAGGAGGAGGAGGAATAAGAAGAAATAGAGAGTCCAAAGAGATAGCACAGCAGTAGGGCATTTGCCTTGCATGCAGACGACCTGGGATGGACCCGGGTTCTATCCCCAGTATCATTTGATCACCCCCACAGCCTGCCAGGAGTGATTTCTGAGCACAGACCCAGGAGTAACAGCTGAGCATATGGGATGCCAGGAATTGAACCTATGTCCATCCTGGGTTGGCTGCATTCACTGTGCTATCTCTGTGGCCCAGAAGACTTTTTTTTATTTTTTGTTTTTTTGTTGCGGGGGGGGGGGGGGAGTCACACCCAGCAGCACTTACGGGTTACTCCTGGCTCTACAGAAATCGCTCTTGGCAGGCTTGGGAGACCATATGGGATGTGGAATTCGAACCACTATCCTTCTACATGCAAGGCAAACGCCTTACCTCCATGCTATATCTCTGGCCCCAGAAGTCTTTTTCTTATTCACTGTTGTCAAGTTCTTCAGGCTCTGTGGAGAAAACTGGAGATTTTGCCAAAAACTACAAATAGATGGGCCAAAGCAATATAGTACAGGGGATAGGTCATCTGCCTTGCATGAGCCAGGAGTAAGCCCTGACCACCACTCACTGTGGCCCCAAAATAAAATCAAACAAAATTAAAATAGGTCTACCATATAATCCAGCAATATACTCCTATCTATCCCAGGAGAAAGACAAATACTGAATTATCTAACTCATACATGGGAATATAAAGAAACAATATGGAACTATGGGGCCGGAGCGGTGGCATAAGCTGTAGGGTGTCTGCCTTGCCCTCGTTAATGAGGATGGACCATGGTTTGATCCCCGGAGTCCCATATGGTCCCCCAATCCTGGAGTGGTTTCTGAGCACATAGTCAGGAGTAACCCCTGACCATCAATGAGTGAGGCCCAAAAAGCAAAAAAAAAAAAAAAAGAAGAAGAAGAAGAAGGAAGGAAGAAAGAGAGAGAGAGAGAGAGAGAGAGAGAGAGAGAGAGAGAGAGAAAGGAAAAGGAAGGAAGGAAGGAGGGAAGGAAGGAAGGAAGGAAGGAAGGAAGGAAGGAAGGAAGGAAGGAAGGAAGGAAGGAAGGAAGGAAGGAAGGAAGGAAGGAAGGAAGGAAGGAAGGATGTGGAACTAAAGAGTAGCTAATGTAAACAAACTGTTGGGGCTAAAGGGACTGTTGGGTAGGGCATTTGCCTTGCACGCAGTCTATCCTGGTTTGATTCCCAGTAGTCTGCCAGGAGTAATTTATGAGCACAGAACCCCAGAACACCTCCAGGTGTGGCCCAAAACAAACAAATAGACTGTGATCAAGCTGTCATGGAGAGGAGATGAATGACTAGACAGGGACAAATGAGAAGGAAATCTAAGGGGGTCAGGGTATTGACACAAGCGATAGGGTGTTTGCCTTGCACGTACTGACCTAAGACAAACCACAGTTCGATCCCCCGTAGTCCCATATGGTCCCCCAAGCCAGGAGCAATTTCTGAGCACATAGCCAGGAGTAACACAGTTCGATCCCCCGTAGTCTCATATGGTCCCCCAAGCCAGGAGCAATTTCTGAGCGCATAGCCAGGAGTAACCTCTGAGCATCACCGGTTGTGGTTCAAAAACCAAAAAAAGAAAAAAAAGGAGGAAATATAGGGACTGTAATGAATAGATGTAGATCTCTTGGTGCTGAATGTGACAAAGTAATATTACATGTCTAAAGCATGCAATTAACATGATAGCAAGCTCTGTGACTTCAATTACAATAATATTGAGATAAAATTTAAATGTGGGACTGGTACAATAGTACAGAGGGAAGGCTATTTAATTTGCTCACGACTGATCTGGGCTGGATCCCTGGCATCACATATGGTCTCCTGAGCACTGCCAGGAATGTTTGCTAAGTGCAGAGTCAGGAGTAAGCTCTGGTCACTGCCAGGTATGGTTTAAAAACTGAAAGTCATTTTCTTGGTGTTCTTTTTTTTTTTTTTTTTTTGGTGATTTGGAGAATATACCCAGAGATCATACCTGGAGGGAGTGACGAAACCATCTTGAGTGTTGAGGATAAAACCCAAACCAGCCATGTGCAAGGTAAGAAACTTACCCACTGTACTATCTCTCTGACCTCTTTTTCTCATTTGTTTTTGGTTTTTGGTTTGGGAGAAAACACCTGGCAGCACTCAGGGGTTACTCCTGGCTCTGCACTCAGAAATAGCTTGGGGGATTATATGGGATACTGGGAATCGAAACCAAGTCAGCCACATGCAAGGCAAATACTCTACCCGCTGGTGCTATTGTTCTGGTCCCATCACCTCTTTCTTCTTGTATAAAAATTGCTTAGTGGGCCCGGAGAGATAGCACAGCGGCGTTTGCCTTGCAAGCAGCCGATCCAGGACCAAAGGTGGTTGGTTCAAATCCCGGTGTCCCATATGGTCCCCCGTGCCTGCCAGGAGCTATTTCTGAGCAGACAGCCAGGAGTAACCCCTGAGCACTGCCGGGTGTGGCCCAAAATCCAAAAAAAAAAAAAAATTGCTTAGTGTTGAGACAGGAAAGTGGACAATGTGAGCTTGAGGGCTGGAGAGATAGTACAGTAGGTAGGGCACTTGCCTTGCACATGGCCAATTCGGGTTCCCTCCTTAGCACCCTCTATGGTCCCTAAAGCCTACCAAGTGTGATCCCTGAGCAAAGAGCCAGGAGTAAGCCCTAAGCACACTTGGGTGTATGTCAAAATATGAGCTATAAGTTACAAAGTAAGTCCCTTCTGCTTAAAGAATGTTCTCTTTTGCAGAGAGAATTCTTTGAAATCACGTTTTGAGTATGTTTTGGTCCAAATATGTTATAGTTGTTAAACACCCTCCTAAGAATGAAAATAGAAAACTCAGGATTTCTGGGATCCTGAGGAGCCAAAAGAAACTGGAGGAGGGGCCGGGGAGGTGGCGCTAGAGGTAAGGTGTCTGACTTGCAAGCGCTAGCCAAGGAAAGGATCACAGTTCGATCCCCCGGCGTCCCATATGGTCCCCCCAAGCCAGGGGCAATTTCTGAGTGCGTAGCCAGGAATAACTCCTGAGCATCAAACCGGTGTGGCCCGAAAAACCAAAAAAAAAAAAAAAGAAAGAAACTGGAGGGGCCAGAGCACAACAATAGGGCATTTGCCTTGCATGCAACCGACCTGGGAGGACCTGGTTTGATTCCTGGCATCCCATATGGTCCCGCAGCCTGCCAAGGGCAATTTCTGAGTGCAGAGCCAGGAGTAACTCCTGAGCACCGCTGAGTGTGGCCCAAAAATCAATCAATAAAGTTTAAAAGAAAAAAGAAAAAAAACTGGGGTGAGGGACCAAAGAGAAAATAAAGTGGGGAGGGCACTTGCCTTGCACATGGCTTACTCAGATTTAAGCCCTGGCATCTTTTTTTTTTTTTTGAGCCACACCCAGAGGCGCTTAGGGGTTACTCCTGGCTCTGCGATCAGAAATCACTCCTGGCAGGCTTGGGGGAACCATATGGGATGCCGGGAATCGAACCCTGTTTATCCTGGGTCTGCCACATGCAAGGCATGCAAGGCCCTATTGCTGTGCTATCACTCCAGCCCCTAAGCCCTGGCATACTGTATGCTCCACCAACCTTCACCAGGAGTAATCTCTGAGTGCAGAGCTAGGAGTTATCCCTGAGTACTGCTGTGTGTGACTCAAGAAAAACAAAAACGAAAACAAAAAAAAAGGGGGGGGGGCAAAGAGATAGCATGGAGGTAGGGCATTTGCCTTGCATGCAGAAGGATGGTGGTTCAAATCTTGGTATCCCATATGGTTCCCCGAGCCTGCCAGGAGCAATTTCTGAGCGTGGAGCCAGGAGTAACCCCTGAGCATTGCCATGTATAACCCAAATACAAAACAAAACAAAACAAACAAACAAAAACACCCAAGCCCACAAAACTATGGGGTTGGAAAGATATTGCAATAGAGAAGGCTCTTGCCTTGAATGTCCAGGTTTGATCCTCAACACTCTACGGAGTCCCCTGAGCTCTGTCAGTTATAATCCATGAGCTCAGAACCTAAAGTAAATCCTGAGTGTAGCTAGATGTGGTCACAAAATCCAGAACTCCTTCAAAGTACTCAGCAAAAGCACAGTGGTAGGGCATGTGCCTTGCATGTAGCAGACCCTGGGCAGACTGTGGTGGTTCAAATCCAAGCATCCTATATGGTCCCTCAAACCTGCCAGGAACAATTTCTGAGCTCAGAGCCAAGAATAACCCCTGAGTGACTCCGGGTGTGACTCAAAAACAAAATCAAACAAACAAAAAAAGTTCTCAGCATATATGACATGACAGCCTGTACCCCACAGCCTACATGCATATGCATAGCGCTAGAATACTCAGCACAGCCATGTTTGCACAAACAGAAAGAGGCAGAGATTTTTCTCTGTGCATATGCTTTGCACTTGAATCTTGCCTGCATGACTTCACCTTCCCACTCTGATGAGTGATATCCTGTCATGGCCCTGTGTCACCTTCCTGACCTTGTGGAGTGGCCCCTCCTCTGCCCTGATCCCCTCTGCTGAAGCCATTACACACAGCACCTGCCATTCTATTATTCATGAAAGAGTTGTCTTTCCCTCCTAGGCTGTGAGCATCTTCAAGGTAAGGGCTGACTCAGATTCCTGGTCTAGTGCAAAGAACAGGGAGGATGGGTGACCACTGTTCTAGAATGGTTTACCACAGCGAACACAAAATCCTGCACATTGAGAGAATACAAAGGTCAGAGAAAGAGAGAGAGAGGCTGAAACTGCATAATCTGAGGATAAAAACTGCAGATATGAAACAACAGCATGTGGAATTTAACCCCTACCTTTGCAAAGAATTTCATGCTTGCTATTCACGGAAATATAAAATGAAACAAACTTGTTTTTTAATAAAAAAAATTTAGAAAAATTCAAATCATATATTAAAATGCAAAGTTTGTTTACCTTCCTAGAGAAAATGAATAGAAAAAAATGGTTTAAATGAAAAATTATGTATTTGAGGAGGGTGCAGATAGCACAGTGGGGACAGCGTTTGCCTTGCATGTGAAGACCCGAGTTCAATGCCTGGCATTCCATATAGTCCCCCAATCCTGCCAAGAGTAATTTCTGTGCCAGGTGTGGCCCCCAAACTAAAAATAAAAAAATAGAAAAATGAAGGCCCGTGTAATAGCACAGCGGTAAGGCGTTTTCCTTGCACATAGCCTATCCAGGAAGGACCTTGGTTTGATCCCTGGTGTCCCATATGGTCCCCAGAGCCAGGAGCGATTTCTGAGCGCATAGCCAGGAGTAACCCCTGAGCATCACAGGGTGTGGCCCAAAAAGCAAAAGGAAGGAAGGAAGGTAAAAAAATTTTTTTTGGATTTTTGGGCCACACCCAGCAGCGCTCAGGGGTTACTCCTGGCTTATCTGCTCAGAAATAGCTCCTGGCAGGCACGGGGGACCATATGGGACACCAGGATTCGAACCAACCACCTTAGGTCCTGAGTTGGCTGCTTGCAAGGCAAACGCCGGTGTGCTATCTCTCCGGCCCCGGAAGAGAAAAATTTTAAGAAAGAAAAATAGGGCCTGGGCCTGGAGAGATAGCACAGTGGTGTTTGCCTTGCAGGCAGCCAATCCAGGACCAAAGGTGGTTGGTTCGAATTCCGGTGTTCCATATGGTCCCCCGTGCCTGCCAGGAGCTATTTCTGAGCAGACAGCCAGGAGTAACCCCTGATCACCGCCGGGTCTGGCCCAAAAACAAAAAACAAAAACAAAAACAAAAAAAGGGGCCGGGCGGTGGCGCTGGAGGTAAGGTGCCTGCCTTGCCTGCGCTAGCCTAGGTGGAACCGCGGTTCGATCCCCCGGCGTCCCATATGGTCCCCCAAGAAGCCAGGAGCAACTTCTGAGCGCATAGCCAGGAGTAACCCCTGAGCGTCACAGGGTGTGGCCCAAAAATCAAAAAAAAAAAAAAAAAAAAAACCCCAAAAGGCAAATGCCTTACCTGCATTCTATTTCTCCGGTCCCCCAAATATTATTTTTACTTTGTTCTGCAATATCATGTTTTAATTTCTGAATGATGGAGCAGTTACTATTCTACAATTTATAAAGATCTTCATGGGCTGGAGAAATAATTCATTGCATTCACATGCCTTGTATGCAGTTGTCTCAGTTTTGTTCCTGGAATCACATACAATAATCCAAGAACAGCCATCAGTGATTCCTCAGGACAGAACCAGGAATATCCCCTGAACATCCCTGGGTGTGACTCAAAAACAAAACAAAACAAAAAATACCTGTGTGGGCTAAAGCATGCTACAGTGGGTAGGGTGCTTGCCTATTCTACTCAGCTGACCCGGATTCAATCTCTGGCATCCCATATGGTCCTGAGTACTTCCATGAGAAATTCTTGAGTACAAAGCAAAAACAGTGGCCCTATAACATGCATAAATTAATTTTTTAAAAAGACCTTTATGCGGGGAGGTGGAGCAGAGGCACAAGCAGTAAAGCATTTGCCTTCCATGCACTAACCTAGGACAGACTGCAGTTTGATCCCACGGCGTCCCATACGGCCCCCAAGCCAGGAGCGATTTCTGAGAGCATAGCCAGGAATAACCCCTGAATGTCACCAGGTATGGCCCAAAATCAAAAACAACAACAACAACAACAACAAAAGAAGGGCCCAGACAGCACAGCACAGCGGCGTTTGCCTTGCAAGCAGCCGATCCAGGACCAAAGGTGGTTGGTTCGAATCCCGGTGTCCCATATGGTCCCCCGTGCCTGTCAGGAGCTATTTCTGAGCAGACAGCCAGGAGTGACCCTGAGCACTGCCGGGTGTGGCCCAAAAAACAAAAACAAAAACAAAAAAAAAAGGAAGGAGCCGGAGAGATAGCACAGTGGCGTTTGCCTTGCAGGCAGCGGATTCAGGACCTAAGGTGGTTGGTTCGAATCCCAGCGTCCCATATGGTCCCCCTTGCCTGCTGCCGGGTGTGACCCAAAAATAAAAAAAAAAAGAAAGAAAGAAAAAGACCATTATGGAGGCCAGAGCAATAGTACAAGCAGGTAGGGTGTTAGCCTTGCAAGTAGCAGACTTGGGTTGGATCCTGACATCCCATATAGTCCCCTAAGCCTTCCAGAAGTAATTTCTTTTATTGTTGTTTGTTTTTGCTTTTGGGCCACATCTGACTGTGTTCAGGTGTTCAGCCAGGTGTCCTGGCTCTACGCTCAGAAATCTTTTAAAAAGACCTTTACCTTTAAGGGGCCGAAGACATAGCCTGGAGGTAAGGCATCTGCCTTCCAGGCAGAAGGAAGGTGGTTCAAATCCCAGGCTCTTCTAGAGCTAGATGTATTGTTTTTAGTTAAATATATACAATTGTGAAATACTAAATTTGTCTTTTTTGGGGGGGGGAATCACACCTGGTAACGCTCAGGGGTTACTTCTGGCTCTACGCTCAGAAATTGCTCCTGGCAGGCTCGGGGGGACCATATGGGATGCCGGAATTCGAACCACCATCCTTCTGGATGCAAGGCAAATGCCCTACCACCATGCTATGTCTCCGGCCCCAAAATACTAAATTATCAAATGCTATTTAAGTGCATTTTTATCCTAGGTTTTGCAGGCTACTAGATTGGGGGAGGGTAGAGTACTCTGATAATATACTTTGAGGAAATAATAAAACTAAAGATGGCCAGAGCAAGTACAGGGGTAGGCTCACCCATGTTCAGTGCCCTGCATCCCAAATGATCCTGAGCTCAGAGTGCAGAGCCAGGAAGTCCTGAGCAATGCTGAATTCGACTCAAGAAAACAACAAAAAAAGAGATCAAGCAGCCCTGAAGTAGCCCAAGGGCATAAAGACACATTCCCTTGGCATGCAAAACTGAGTTCTTTGGAAGGAGAAACTGAGATACTGCAGGGATCTGACTCTGATAACCCACCCTGTGAAGGGTGAATTCCGAAATAAGAACAACTACCAGTAAACACCTTGCAGGAAGCTGACTCAGGTTGGATTTTAGGTATCCCAAATGGTCTCTCAAGATCACCAGTAGTAATTCCTGCATGCAGAATTCAAGTATTGTGGCACAAAACAAAACAAAACAGAAGCTACTGAATCTGAAGGTCATAAGTTTGTGGAAAAAAAATATAAAATGAAAATGAAGAATGCTTGGCAAACTAAAGTATCCATGGTGTCTGACAAATCTGTCCTAAAAAGAATGATGGACATAAATTAAGAAATTAAGTGATCGAAAGGGCTGGTGAGGTGGCGCTAGAGGTAAGATGTCTGCCTTGTAAGCGCTAGCCAAAGAAGGACTTCGGTTTGATCCCCTGGCGTCCCATATGGTCCCCCCAAGCCAGGGGCTATTTCTGAGCGTTTAGTCAGGAGTAACCCCTAAGCATCTAATGGGTGTGGCCCGAAAAACCAAAAAAAAAAAAAAAAAAAGAAAGAAATTAAGTGATCGAGCAGCTAGAAGCAAGTTGTAGATACCATTTTTTTTTTTTTTGAGACAAACCCAGCGATGCTCAGGGATTACTTTGGTTCTGCACTCAGGAATCACTTCTGGGGGTGCTCAGGGAATCAAATGTGGGTACCACAGATCAAACCTGATGAGCTGTGTGCAAGCCAAGTGCCTTACTCGTTCTACTATTGCTCAGTTGCCCTGGTTGTGATTTTTTTTTTTTTTTGGTTTTTGGTTTTTGGGCCACACCCTGCGGTGCTCAGGGGTTACTCCTGGCTGTCTGCTCAGAAATAGCTCCTGGCAGGCACGGGGGACCATATGGGACACCGGGATTCGAACCAACCACCTTTGGTCCTGGATCGGCTGCTTGCAAGGCAAACGCCACTGTGCTATCTCTCTGGGCCCGGTTGTGAATCTTAATTTGCAGGAAGTTCCCATGTTAGCCAATTCCTGACTGTAGAGCAGAACAAAGGAAGGGGATTTTAGAAAGTGATTTTGATGAAATAGGATGTTTGCAACAAGGTCTCAGTGATTCTAGGTCTTAAAATAGAGAACTGTGGGTTAGTGGTTAGTTCACCAGCTGAGCAAAACCAGATGAGAAGGTCAGCAGAAGGCAGTGTAACAGTAAGGAGGCTGGTGTGTTGAGTGGGTTTTGCAAGTTTCTAGTCCTATCTGACAAATGAAATCCTGAGGTCCCTCCTAGAAAAGCTTCTGCTTAAGGAAACTGTTCCTAGGCTGCAGAGATAGTACAGGGATGAAGGCACATTTCTTGTGTGCAGTCAAATTGAATTGGATCCCCAGCACCACATATGGTCCCCTGAGCACTGCAGGAATGATTTTTTTTTTTTTTTGTGGTTTTTGGGTCACACCCGCAGTGCTCAGGGGTTATTCCTGGCTCCAGGCTCAGCAATTGCTCCTGGCAGGCACGGGGGACCATATGGGACGCCGAGATTCGAACCGATGACCTCCTGTATGAAAGGCAAACACCCTACCTCCATGCCATCTCTCTGGCCCCAGCACTAAATCTTGAGTAAATCCTATGGGTGTGACTCACCAAACAACCCTCCTCCCAAAGCAACAAAACAAAAACCAAAATACTACCACCACTGCTGAAGCTTTCCATGCTATTATGCAGAGCCAGGAATGAGCCCTAAGAACAGCTGGGTGTGGTCTAAAACACAAAAAATATCTGGAGGGTGGGTCCGGAGAGATAGAGCTGCTGATCCAGGATCTAAGGTAGTTGTTTTGAATCCCGGTGTCCCATGTGGTCCCCCGTGCCTGCCAGGAGCTATTTATGAGCAGACAGCCAGGAGTAACCCCTGAGCACTGCCAGGTGTGGCCCAAAAACCAGAAAAAACAAAAAAAACAAAAAAAAAACTGCAGGGGGAAAAAAAAGTGACTCTCTCTTTCTCTCTCTCTCTCCTCTCTCTCTCTCTCTCCCTCTCTCTCTCTCTCTCTCTCTCTCTCTCTCTCTCATGTTGGTTGGTTTATTCCCCTCCCCACCCCTTGTTTGGTTCACATCACAGTCACAAAAAAGTAAAATGTCAAGCAGAAAATAAAAGAAAAAAGTGACTATGAAGAATAATAAAGATATTAACAGGAACTAACAAAAGATTTACATATTCTTTTTTTTTTTTTGGCCACTCCTGACTGCGCTCAGTGGTAACTCTGGCTCTTCCCTCAGAAATCGCTCCCGGCAGGCATGGGGGACCATATGGTGTAGCATGAAATAATTAAGGATGGGGCTGGATGGCGCTGGATGGTGATGGATGCCATTTCAGGCCACATGGCTCTGCAACCCCATTTAGCCAGCGGGTTCCAGGCCCAGGTAATCGGCATAATCACTCACTCACAGGCAGGCTTCAGGAAGAATCATCTTTATTTAGGCCCTAGCCACCACGTGTGTGTGGCCTATCTCATAACCTTTTAAGCATTCGGCCATTCTTAGCCCTGCATCTTATAATTCAGTCATCTTCCTCCGAGAGCCCAGCAGGGCCAAAGGCAAAAGCCCCTTAATCCCCTGGCTTCAGGGTTTATCTACCTATTCCAAGACCCCTCCCAGGAATGGGCCGGGTCTTGCAGGTAAAGTCACACCTATTATCCGGTTCCCAAGACCCCTCCCAGAAATGGGTGGGTCTCAGATAGGTACCCTACAATATGGGATGCTGGAATTTGAACTTACTATTGGTCCTGGTTAGGCCACTTGCAAGATGAACACCCTACCACTGTGCTCTCTCTCTGGACCCTTCACATTCTTTTTTTTTTTTTTTTTTGGTTTTTTTTTTTTGGGCCACACCCGGCGGTGCTCAGGGGTTACTCCTGGCTGTCTGCTCAGAAATAGCTCCTGGCAGGCACGGGGGACCATATGGAACACCGGGATTCGAACTAACCACCTTTGGTCCTGGATCGGCTGCTTGCAAGGCAAACACCGCTGTGCTATCTCTCCGGGCCCCACATTCTTTTTTGTTTGTTTTTGGTCACACCTGGCAGTGCTCAGAGGTTACTCCTGGCTCTACGCTCAGAAATGGCTCCTGGCAGGCTAGGGGTGCATGCAAGGCAAATGCCTTATCTCCATGCTATCTCTCCAGTCCCTACACATTCCTTTGTTTGTTTGTTTTTGGGTCATGCCCGGCAGTGCTTAGGGGTTACTCCTGGCTCTGCACTCAGAAATCTCTACTGGCAGGCTCAGAGGACCATATGGGATGCCAGATTCGAACCACTGTCCTTCTGCATGCAAGGCAAACACCCTACCTCCATGCTATCTCTCTGCCCCCTCCTTACACATTCTTGGATTGTTTTTTTTGTTTTGTTTTGTTTTGTTTTGGGTCACACCAGGCAGTGCTCAGGGGTTACTTCTGGCTCTGTGCTCAGAAATTGCTCCTGACAGGCTTGGGGAACCATATGGGATGCCGGGATTCAAACCACCATCCTTCTGCATGCAAGGCAAACGCATTACCACCATGCTATCTCTCTGGTCCCACATTCTTGGTTTTTGGGCCACACCCTGCAGCGCTCAGGGGTTACTCCTGGCTATGCATTCAGATCTCTCCTGGCAGGCTCGGGGACCATGTGGGATGCCAGGAATCAAGCCCAGGTTCATCCTAGGTCGGCCATATGCAAGGCAAATGCCTTACCACTGTGCTATCACTCTGGCCCATAATTTTTGCTTTCTTTTTGGGAGGCCACTCCCAGCTGTGGTGAGGGCTTATTCATGGCTCTGTGCTCAGGAATCATTCTTGGAAGGCCCAGGGAATCATATGTTGCACTGGGAATCAAACCGAGGCAAGTACATTCCAGGCACCTTAAGTGTTGTATTATCTCATCAGCCTCACATGGCCTAGTGTGGTCCCTGAATATAGAGTCAATATGAAGTCAACCCCTCTCCCTAGTTTACTTTGGGGGTTGGGAATGTGGCTCAAGTGGGACTGCATATATCTTGCATGTGTGGGGTCCTGAGTTTTATCTCAGTGCTGCTGGAAGCAAACCTTGTCCCCTACAGTGCACTACTGGGGGTGGTTCCTGGAACCATCACCATAATAACCAATAAAAACTAGTTTTGATTAGTTAAATGTCCAACAATACACAGAATCAAGTCTCCTACTTTGCCATTCTTAGAAATAATACTACTGGGACCAGAGTTATAGCACAGCAGGTAGGGCTTTTACTTTGCATGTGAGTAATCCAGGTTTAACCCCAGTATCCTATATAGTCCCCCAAGCTTTCCAGATGTGATTTCTGAATGGAGCTAGGTATGGCCACCAGGTGTGCCCTCAAAACAAATAAAAATAAATAACATTACTGTCAGTTTGGGGGAGGTCTGGGAACCAAACCCATGGCGTCACACTGAACTACATTCCTGGCCTTATTGTATTTTGTTTGTTTGTTTGTTTTGTGGTTTTTGGGTCACACCTGGCAGTGCTCAGGGGTTACTCCTGGCTCCATGCTCAGAAATTGCTCCTGGCAGGCACGGGGAACCACATGGGACGCTGGGATTCGAACTGATGACCTCCTGCATGAAAGGCAAACGCCTTACCTCCATGCTATCTCTCCAGCCCCTTTATTGTATTGTTTTATATATCAGTTTTATATATATATATTCTATACCATAGGTCCAGGAATGTATATGTGTACATATACATATATGTGTGTGTGTGTGTGTGTGTGTGTGTGTGTGTGTGTGTGTGTGTGTGTGTGTGTATGTGGGGAATAAGATGGATTGAGGTCACACAGAATGTGACTGGGTAACTATTTCTGGCTACTTCTGGCTTTGTGCTCAGAAGTGTCCCAGTTAGTGCTTGGGGGACCGTATATGTTACCAGGAATTCAAACTAGGGTTGGCAAAATGTAAGGCAAGTGTCTTAACTCCCTTTACTATCTCTCCGGTTTTCAATACATATTTTTCTTGTTATATTGTATAGATTTACAAACATTAGACAAAAATATTCTTTCCAGGACTGGAGCAATAGCAAAGTGGGTAGGACTTTGGCATTGAAAGTGGTTGACTGTTAAAATTTCCGGTCTCCCATATGGCCCCCCAAGCCTTCCAGGAGTGATTTCTGAGTGCAGAGCCCAGAGCCACATTTGAGCGCCACCAGTGTGACCCCAAAACAAAAAAAAATTCTTTCCTCCTTTATACAGAAGATGATATACATGATGATATGTGATATATCATTATGACTTAAATTATTTTGGTTTTGTTTTTGGGCCACACCTGGTGACACTCAGGGGTTGCTCCTGGCTATGCACTCAGAAATCATTCCTGACTTGTGGGACCATATTGGACGCCAGGGGATCGAACCGCAATCTGTCCTAGGTTAGTTAGTGCAAGGCAAATGCCCTACAACTTGTGCCACCACTCCAGCCTCAGCTTAAAAATTTTTTAAATTTTTTTTGTTTGGGGGCCACACTTGGCAGAGCTCAGGGATATCTCCTGGCTCTGAGCTAAGGAATCACTCCTGGCAGGGATTGGGATGTGGTGTGGGTGATTAAACCATCTCCCTGGACCAATTGTCTTCTGTTTTCCTGTTTGGGGGTCACAATCAGAGGTACATGAGGGCTTTTCCTGGCTGTGCTCAGGAGTAGTTCCTAATCTAGTTCAGGGATTTGAACTAAGGTTGGCAGGATGCAAGACATTACCACACCCATTCTGCTATCTACTGATTTTTCAAGTATAGCTTATGTAGATCCATACTACCATTTGTTTTGTTTTATTTTATTTTATTTTATTTTATTTTATTTTGCCACCGCTGGTGGGGCTCAGGGTTTACTTCTGGCTCTAAACTCAGGAATCACTCTTGGCAGGCTTGGGGGACCATTTGGGATTCCAGGATGACCACATGCAATGCAAACGCCCTACCTACTGTACTATCACTCTAGCCCAATGTTTATTTTGTTTTGGGGCCACACTTGGCCATTTCAGGGTTTATTCCTGACTCTGTGATCAGGGTTCACTCTTCGCAGGCTCAGGGGACCATATGGGGTGCTGGGGATCATACCTGGGTCAGCCAAATGCAAGGCAAATTCTCTACACGCTATCCTATTTCTCTTGCCATGACAATGTGTTTAAAAAGTAAACTTGGGGGCCGGAGTGATAGTGCAGCGGAAGGGTGTTTGTCTTGCATGCAGATGACTTAGTATGGACCATGGTTCGACACCACAGTGTCCCATTTGGTCCCTCAAGCTAGAAGCAATTTCTGAGTGCATAGCAAGAGTAACCCTTAAGAGTCACCAGGTGTGGCCCAAAAAACAAAAACAAAAAGAAAAAGTAGGGCCCGGAGAGATAGCACGGCGGTGTTTGCCTTGCAAACAGCCAATCCAGGACCAAAGGTGGTTGGTTCGAATCCCGGTGTCCCATATGGTCGTCCCCTGTGCCTGCCAGGAGCTATTTCTGAGCAGACAGCCAGAAGTCACCCCTGAGCAACGCCGGGTGTGACCAAAAACCAAAAAAAAAAATAAATAAATAAAATAAAAATAAATAAATGGACATAAAAACAAACAAAAAAAAAAGAAAAAAAAAGAAAAAGTAAACTTGGGCTGGAATGGTTGCACAATGGTAGGGCGTTTGCCTTGCGCATAGCTGACCCAGGACAGGTTGGATCTCCGGCATCCCATATGGTCCCCTGAGCCAGGAGCTTGTATTTATTTATTTATTTATTTATTTATTTATTTTTGGTTTTGATTTCTGGCTATGCGCTCAGAAATCACTCCTGGCTTGGGGGACCATATAGGATGCCGGGGGATCAAACCGTGGTCTGTCCTAGGTTAGCCACGTACAAGGCAGATGTCCTACTGCTGCGCCACCACTACTCCCTGTCAGGAACAGAGCCAGGAGTAACCCCTGAGTGCCACAGATGTGGCCAAAAAAACAAACAAACAAACAAACAAAAAAAGTAAACTTTTGGGGACTGGAGTGATAGTACAGTGGGTAGGTGCTTGCTTTGCATACAGCCAACCTGGGTTCTATCCCCCACTTCTCTAATGGTTCCCTCAGCACCACCAAGTGATTCCTGAGTGCAGAACCAGCAGTAATCCCTGAGTACCACTGGGTATGACCCCCAAAATAGTACATAATGAAAAATAAATGCAACATGGTATTCATATTCATATCCTAGACCTAAAATGATCTAAGTGAATAAGATCTAATTCAATTCCATAATTTTTTGTTGGGTTTTGAGCCCACATCTGGAAATGCTCAGGAGTTACTCCTGACTCTACACTCAAGAATCCTCTTGGCAGGGTTCAGGGGACCATATGAGAAGCCAATGATCAAACCTGGGTCAACCACATGTACTAATGCTCTGGTCCCTAAATTCTATAATTTAGTTAACAGCATCATAAAAAATTTTATTTTTAATTTTTTTCTCTTTTTTTTTTTTTTTTTTGTTTTTGGGCCACACCCGGCGATGCTCAGGGGTCACTCCTAGCTGTCTGCTCAGAAATAGCTCCTGGCAGGCACAGGGGACCACATGGGACACCAGGATTCGAACCAACCACCTTTGGTCCTGAATCGGCTGCTTGCAAGGCAAACGTCGCTGTGCTATCTCTCCGGGCCCTTATTTTTAATTTTTGCCCTAGTAGTCAAGTTACACAATGTTTTTTTTTTTTTTTTTTTGGTCACACCCGGCGGTGCTCGGGGGTTACTCCTGGCTGTCTGCTCAGAAATAGCTCCTGGCAGGCACGGGGGACCATCTGGGACACCGGGCTTTGAACCAACCACCTTTGGTCCTGGATCGGCTGCTTGCAAGGCAAACGCCGCTGTGCTATCTCTCCGGGCCCAAGTTACACAATGTTAACATTAGTGACAGTGAAGTGTGCTAGAATCAATGCAACTTTCTATAAATTTACAATTTTCCAAGAGGAAAGATTCACTTATTTATTTATTTATTTATTTTTGGTTATGGGGCACATGCAATGCTCAGGGCTCCCTCCTAGCTTTGCATTTAGGAATAACTCCTGGACTGGAGCTGTGGCGTAAGTGGTAGGACATATGCCTTGCACGCAGCTAACTAGAACTGCGGGCTCCAAAGGCCGGAGCGATAGCAGTGGTGCAACGGTAGTGCGTTCACCTTGCAAGCGGCTGACCTAGGATAGACTGCAGTTTGATCCTTCCGCATCCCATATGGTCCCCCAAGCCAGGAGCGATTTCTGAGCTCAAAAAGAAATATAAAGGAATCACTCCTGGTAGGCTTGAAGGACCTTATGGGATACTGGGGATCAAATTCTTCATCAGTTGAATGCAAGGAAAACACCCAACCTGCTTGTGCTATCACTTCAACCCCTTAATTTTATTTATTTAAAATAAAAAAATTTTTTGGTGTTTTGGTGCAAGGGAATTGCCCTACCTATTGTGCTATTGCTCTGGACCCTAACTTTTTTTTTTTATTAAATTACTGTGAGATACAGTGTTAAAAAGTTGTTGAGGATTGAATTTCAGTTCTACAATGTTCCTACACCCATCCCTTTACCAGTGTTCATTGATTTTATTTAATATTTTTGGTTTGTTTTTGGGCCACACCGGTGGCTCTCAGAGGTTACTTCTGGTCCTGCGCTCAGAAATCGCCCTTGGGAGGCTCAACGGACCTTATGGAATGCTGGGGATTGAATTCAGGTCTGTCTTGGGTCAGCTGCATGCAAGGCAAACGCCTTATCACTGTGCTACCACTCCAGCCCCCACCAGTGTTCATTTCTCCTTCCTTCCTTCCTTCCTTCCTTCCTTCCTTCCTTCCTTCCTTCCTTCCTTCCTTCCTTCCTTCCTTCCTTCCTTCCTTTTCTTTTCTTTTCTTTCATTTTTTTTTTGACTCTCAGGAGTTACTCCTGGCTATGCACTCAGATATTGCCCATCTTGGGGGACCATATGGGATGCCAGGGGGATGGACCTCGATTCCAGTTTGATCCCCAGTGTCTCATATGGTCCCTCAAACTAGGGGTGATTTCTGAGCATATAGCCAGGAGTAATCCCTAAGCATCACCGGGTATGGTCCCCAAAAAACAAAACAAAACAAAAAAGTATTGTGGAGGGCTAGTGAGATAGCTGGATAGGCTGGAACACATTTTACAGGAGACCCAAATTCAATTCCTAGTATGGAATATGTTCCCCAAAGCAACACCAGAATTGACCCTTGAGCATGGCAAGTATGGTCCAAAGACAAAGTGAAAAATACATCGTTAATAAAAGAATTTTCTTTTGGCAATTGGGCCTTCTAATTAGGGCTAGGGGAGCCCCGGTCACTTCTGGGGATTCTTGGCCAACCCAATGATGGTTTAATGTGAGGGTTCTAAGATGTAGTGTAGCTCAGATCCTGTGATGACAGGAATTACCAGTGACCTACAGGATCATATGGATCTGATGACTGGACTGGGATCAGCCCCATGTAAGGCATGCACTTAATAGCTGTATACCTGTACTGTTTATCTGGCCTTATTTAGTAAGAAATTGACTTCGTTTTCTGGAACAGAGCTTCTCAATATTTCCTCTTATGGCTCCTTTTTTTCCTTTTTTTTCAGTTTTTGGGTCACACCTGGCAGCACTCAGGGGTTACTCTTGGCTCTATGCTCATAAATTGCTCCTGGCAGGCTCAGGGGACCATATGAGATGCCGGGATTTAAACCACCGTCCTTCTGCATGCAAGGCAAACGCCCTACTTCCATGCTATCTCTCCGGTTCCTTACGGCTCCTTTTTACCTGAGAAATGAGGCACAGGCTGAGTGCTTCCAGACACTACTGGGTTAAGTACCTGACTTTTAATTTTGTTTTGTTCCATTTTGGGGTCATACATCGTGCTGCTCTGGGGTTTTTCCTGGCTGTGCTTAGATTGAACTTGGGTGGGCTGCATGCAAGGCAAATGCCTACCTACTGTACTACTGCTAGGCTCCTTAATATTATTTTATTTAAATACTGCGGTTACGGGGCCGGGCGGTGGCGCTGGAGGTAAGGTGCCTGCCTTACCTGCGCTAGCCTAGGAGACGGACCGCGGTTCGATCCCCCGGCGTCCCATATGGTCCCCCAAGCCAGGAGCGACTTCTGAGCGCATAGCCAGGAGTAACCCCTGAGCGTTACCGGGTGTGGCCCAAAAACCAAAAAAAAAAAAAAAATAAATAAATAAATACTGCGGTTACAAGATTAAAACGTCGTCATTTTTCCCCCCCACAGATAAAACTACTCATGATTGAGTCAGTCATACAATGAACAGCAGCTTTCACTAGTACAGATTTCACGCCACCCTACTATTCTCCCAATACCCTCTCCCCTTCCTATCTTTGGGGCATATATTTTTCTTATGAGAAGAAATTCTTAAAGGTTCCCTTAAATTACACACAACCTCTTTTTCCACAGCTAGTAACTTCACTATTCCTTTTCTAGTAGCCTCAAGTCAACTATGGCATGTGGCCCAATGAAGGGAAAAGTCTGGACATGTTATAGGCCCCTTAATTTTTATTATTTTTTTGGTTTAGAGCCTAACGTGGCAGTACTCAGGGCTGGATCCAATGGGTTTACTGTGAGAGAGGCAACCTTACCTATTGTACTATTGCTCTGGCTCCTGATTTTGAGGTTTATTTATTAGGGTTTTTGGGCCACACCCAGTGGTACGCAGGGGTTACAACTGGCTCTGGCTCAGAAATCACTCCTGGCAGGTACGGGGGGGTTGGGGGGACATATAGGATGCCAGGAATTGAACCGGAGTCTGTCCGGGGTTGGTGCGTGCAAGGCAAAAGCCCCAACGCTATGCTATCGCTCAGGCCCCCAGTTAAGCGTGACGCTCAGGGGTTACTCCTGGCTTGGGGACCATATGGGACACCGGGGTATCAAACTGCAGTCTGTCCTAGGCTAGCGTGGGCAACGCAGGCGCCTTACCCTTTGTGCCACTGCTCCAGCCCCACATTGTGTTGTTTCTTTTTATTTTTTTGGTTTTTGGGACAACCTGGCAGGGCATCACTCAGGGGATACTCCTGGCTTTATGCTCAGAAATCGCTCCTGGCAGGCTTGGGGGACCAGATGGGGTGCCGGGATGATTTGAATCAATGACCTTCTGCATGAAAGGCAATACCTTACCTCCAGGCTATCTCTCCGGCCCCGTGTTATTTTATTTTATTATTTTATTTTATTTTATTTTTTTTGATTTTTGGGCCACACCTGGCAGTGCTCAGGGGTTACTCCTGGCTGTCTGCTCAGAAATAGCTCCTGGCAGGCACAGGGGACTATATGGGACACCGGGATTCGAACCAACCACCTTTGGTCCTGGATCGGCTGCTTGCAAGGCAAACGCCGCTATGCTATCTCTGCGGGCCTTCCTTCCTTCCTTCCTTCCTTCCTTCCTTCCTTCCTTCCTTCCTTCCTTCCTTCCTTCCTTCCTTCCTTCCTTCCTCCCTCCCTCCCTCCCTCCCTCCCTCCCTTCCTCCCTTCCTTTTTTTTTTTTTTTGGTTTTTGGGTCACACCGGGCGATGCTCAGGGGTTACTCCTGGCTGTCTGCTCAGAAATAGCTCCTGGCAGGCACGGGGGACCATATGGGACACTGGGATTCGAACCAACCACCTTTGGTCCTAGATCGGCTGCTTGCAAGGCAAACACCGCTGTGCTCTCTCTCCGGGCTTCCTTCCTTCCTCCCTTCCCTCTTTCCTTCCCTCCCTTTCTCCTTCCTTCCTTCCTTCCTTCCTTCCTTCCTTCCTTCCTTCCTTCCTTCCTTCCTTCCTTCCTTCCTTCCTTCCTTCTTTCCTTCCTTCTTTCCTTCCCTCCCTCCCTCTCTCCCTCCTTCCTTCCTTCCTCTTTTTGTTTTTTTGGGCCACACCCGGCGGTGCTCAGGGGTTACTCCTGGCTATCTGCTCAGAAATCACTCCTGGCAGGCTCGGGGTACCATATGGAATGCAGGATTCGAATCACCATCCTTCTGCACGCAAGGCAAATGCTCTACCATATTTTTTGGCGTATAAGACGACTTTTGAAACAAAAAAATAAGCCAACTGAAAATCGGGAGTCGTCTTATACACCGAGTATATCCCGAAAAATGTTTCAATATGCCGCTAAACGAAAATTGTCTGAATATTGCCACGAAATGAATTTTCCAACTCGATTCTGCACCAATCACTGTCAGGCTGCTAGGACCGCCTCTCTAACTCAGCCAATCCAAGTAGGCTTTTATGCATGCAAATTAGACACTGTTCTGTACTGAATCTGCACTGTAAAAAGCCTGCTCAGATGGGCCAGAGTCAGAGAGGAAGTCTATGACAGTATAACCTTTGAACCTTTGCTTGTTGTGATTGGTTCACTGAGGTACATGAGCACAGGAACACATGCAGCACAGGAACGTTCTGTGTGATACAGCGAATATAGGCCTAAACCTATGTTTTAACTGCAAAATTAAGGGTCGTCTTATACGCCGGCAAATACGGTACTTCCATGTTATCTCTCCGGCTCCCCCAGCAGCCTTTTTCTTTTCTTTTCTTTTCTTTTTTTTTTGGTTTTTGGGCCACACCCTGTGACGCTCAGGGGTTACTCCTGGCTATGAGCTCAGAAGTTGCTCCTGGCTTGGGGGACCATATGGGACGCCGGGGGATCGAACCGCGCTCCGTCCAAGGCTAGCGCAGGCAAGGCAGGCACCTTACCTCTTGCGCCACCGCCCGGCCCTGCAGCCTTTTTCAATTCAACCTACAAACCATTTCTGCAGGCTCTTCGGAGTTGAGCTTCTCTCTTCTCTCCTTCTTGGGGCCTTGAACAGCATCAACTGATCTTAGAAATCTGATTGAAAAAAAGAAAGAAAGAAAGAAAGAAATCTGATTGAGCCAGAGAGATAGCACAGCGGCATTTGCCTTGCAAGCAGCCGTTCCAGGACCTAAGGGGGTTGGTTCAAATCCCTACGTCCCTTATGGTCCCCCGTGGTGCCTGCCAGGAGCTATTTCTGAGCAGATAGCCAGGAGTAACCCCTGAGCACTGCCGGGTGTGGCCCAAAAACCAAAAAAAAAAAAAAAAAGCAAAAGACAAGAATATTATACTTTGGGACAGGAGAGATAGCACAGCAGTAGGGCATTTGCCTTAGACACAGAAGGACGGTATTTAGAATCCTGGCATCTCATATTGTCCCCTGTGCCTGCCAGGAGCGAATTCTGAACAGCCAGCCAGGAGTAACCCCTGAGCGCAGCCAGGTGTGGCACAAAAACCAAAAAAAAAAAAAAAAAAAAAGAAAAGAAAAGAAAAAGAAATCCTGAACATCTTGACCTTAGAGCAGATTAGCCTACCTTACCAACTAACGACAAGACAAAACCAGAAGTCTTGGCACCCTTTGGTAGGTCCAAAAACCAAGATCGGGATTTGCAGATGACTGGCTGCTAGAACCATGACCAGACTGTATACATCTTGGGACCAATAAAAGAGTCCTAGTTTAGGGTTTGAAATATGACCTGCACAATAATCATGATCCCCAGTCCCAAAGGTCTGGCAGAGACAATGGTAACGGAATGGGGCTTTTGGAAGCACAAAGAAAGACGCTATCCTAGGTGCCACCCTAGGTTCAGTGCAAAGACCAAGATCATCAACCACAGAAGATGGACTAAAATGACACTGAGGTAACAGAACCTCTAGAACCACAAAGACTGACTTCATCATAAGTCCCACCTCAGGATCTGTGCAGATACTGAGACCTCTGAACACAGAGCAGAAGTCTTCCACACACCAAAAAAAAAAAAAAAAAACAAAAAACACCACCGGTAAAGTAAAGGACCCTGATCCTGAACAAAGTCTAGAGTTGATCCCATGACAGTATGCTCCAAGGACGGAGAAACCCCATATCACTTAGGCCAAGTGAATTCCTTTTCGAATGACCCCAATATTTACTGTGCCAGGGCAGGAGGGAAAAAAACAAATACAAAAAAGCACAAAACCTTGGTTATTTTTTATATAAATATATATATTACCTTTATTTATTATTGTTATTATTATTTTTGATTTACCTATCTATTTTGGTCGATTTCTCTGTTTGGGTGCGATTATTGAAAGTGTTGTCCCCAATTATACTTACTTTTTTTTCACTCTTCCTTTCTTCTCTTTCTATGTGCTATGCCATGTTTCTCAATTCAAGACCATGGCGTGATTTTTGTTTGTCTGTTTTTGTTTTTGTTTTTGTTGGTTTGTTTGTTTTGTCTGTTCTTTGAGGTGCTTATCGATATAGCTGGAGCCCTCACTGGTTATTTGATACTTCTTTTGGTACTAGTGGAGAGTTTCACCTTCTTTTTCTCCATCTCCCAAATTGATGATAAGAGCCTTTAGAAGGACTCCGCCCATTTTCGGGGTATTAGACTCTTACCCCAGTTTATCACTTTTCTCTTTTTCAAACAAAACCACGCATCTTGAACTAGCTAGTCCTGCCTCCAGTTAGAGGGGGAAATAAGGGAGGCATCAAGACCAAACAGGTGCAAGACTACTAAGTAGTGGGTTGGATACAGAGGGGACCACATATTCTAGCCGCCCTGGGGTGAGGGAAAAGGAAATGGGAGGTAGGACAGAAACGGAGGTGTAGGGAGGACAATTTGGTGATGGGAATCCCCCCTGATTTTATGTAAATATGTACCTAAAATATTATTGTCAACAATATGTAAGCCACTATGATCAAAATAAAAATAAAAAAAAAATAAAAAAAGAAATCCGATTGAGTCTTCTCCAGACCCTGGGGAAGGGGTCCCCCAGCAATATATTGTGTGAATGTGTGTGTGTGTGTGTGTGTGTGTGTGTGTGTGTGTGTGTGTGTGTGTCCTGCTAGGGGCCCTGATCAGTGCCAACTGAGCTTAGGAAACCAATCGTGGAGTCTTCTGCAGACCCTGGGGGAGGGTCCCCCAGCAATAGTGTGTGCGCCTGTCTGTCTGTCCAGGGCCCCAGAGCAGTGCAGAAAACCAATTGCTGAGTTTTCTCCAGACCCTGGGGGAAGAGGATTCCCTCAGCATTCGTGTGTGTATGTAGTGGAGCTTCTCTCCTCTTTCTTGGGGCTCTGGGGAAGGGGTCCCCCAGCAATAGTGAGAGATTTTGTGTGTGTGTGTGTGTGTGTGTGTAAGCAGCTCTCTGGGGAGTCCTCTAATTTCCCAACCTTTTTTTTAGAAAAGTTTCAGGTCTGGAGGGAACTCATTATTACGGGGGGCCCAGAGAAGCCATTGGGAGCCTGGGACTAGAGAGGGGGGGAAGCAGCATCCAAGTCAGCTCCCCTGCACGAGCTCTCTCATCTCCCAGCCAGTCCCCTCAGGGACCCCCAAAACCAGACTGCAGGCTGCCCCAGCAGGTGGCGGAACCAGGGGTGTGGGCACCGTCACAAGGGGCCTGAGAACAAAAGCTGAGCCATTCCTCAGGGCTTCCCTCTCCTCAGCCGCCTCTCCCAGAAGGAGGTCTGAGGGAGAGGGCGGGTTCCTCGGCATCTGAGGCAGCCAGAGCCGGTGGATTCCGGGTGGGACCGGCTGGGCCTGGGTGGAGCTGTCGCAGACTCGCGCGCGTGCAGCTCCTTCGGTGGCAGGGCGCGGAATGAGGGGCACTTCCGGTGCGCAGCCTGCCTGCCTGCCCGCCCGCCCCAGGCCGGCGTGAGGAGCGTGGGGCCTCAGGACGCGAAGCCACGCCCCACGCACGCACGCACGCACGCACGCACCCCCTCTCCGAGACGCCGGCGTGGGCGGGGCGACCGGGCGGGGCTAAGGCGGAGGCGCGGGCGGGGCTGCCGCGCGCTCGCGGCTGCGCGCGCCCGGCCTGACCCGACCGGGCCGCGCGGCGTCGTGCGCATGCGCGGAGCCGCCGCCATTTTGGTGGCCGGGCGCTGAGGTGATTCTCCGCTCGCGGCGGGAGCGGCGGCGGCATTGGCGGCGGGAGCGGGCGCGGGTCCGAATCGTCGTCGCGGGAGAGCGAGGCGGTGGCGGAGGGAGCAGTGGAGGGAGGAGGCGGCGGTGGCGGCGGCGGCGGCGGCGGCGGCGAGGCGGGGACGGACCAGCAGCTGCGGGCGGAGCCATGGCCAACATCGCGGTGCAGCGAATCAAGCGCGAGTTCAAGGAGGTGCTGAAGAGCGAGGAGGTCAGCCGCGCACTCGGGGTGCCGGGGCCCAGACCCGGGTGTGCCGGGGGCGCCGCCTCCGCCCTGGCCCGCGGCGGAGAGCGCGGCCGCCTCCCTCTTCCCTCCCGCCCCTGAGGCCCCCGCGTCGCTGCGGGCTTTGGGGGCCCCCAGCGGGCGTGGGGCCGGCGGGGTGAAGCCCGAGGCGCCCTGAGGCGGCCGGGCCGGGCCTCGAGCCTCGCCGGGGGGGGGGGGGGGGGGGGGGGAAGGGGCAACTGCGTCGGGTCGGGAGGCCCGCGCTCGGCCTTCGCTACTTCTTTTTCATTTTCCTTCCTTTCTTTCTTTAAGGGGTGCCTTCCCCCCCCCCCAACCCCAAGTCGCCTTCGGCCCTGGATGAAAGGAAGGCGGGCATTCGGAGGTGTGGAGGTGTCTCACACACACACACACTCACACACACACACACACACACACACACTCATCCCAGCTCCCTTTTATGGTGGGGTGCCTGGGAGGGGGCCCTCTGGAGGTGTTGGTCTCTCCCCACACGACACACAGTCACCCAACTCCCTTTAGTGGGGTGCTGGGGAGGGGGGCCCCTCGAGTATTCAGAGGTGTCACACACACCAGCTCCCTTACCCGAGTGGGGTGCTGGGAATGGGGGGGCCCTCGAGCATTTGGAGGTGTCTTATCTTTCCCCACACTAAACACACCCCAGCTCCCATTAGTGGGGTGCTGGGGAGGGGACCCCTCGAGCATTCAGAGGTTTCACACACACACACACACACACACACACACACAGGACGGGGTCCCATCGAGCACTTGGACGTGTCTGTCTTTCCCCACACTACATACACACACAGACACACCCACACACACCAGCTCCCTTTCCTAAGTGGGGTGCTGGGGACGGGGGCTCCCATCTAGGGAGACTCTGGTGGCAGAGGGGCGCCAAGATCGGAAATGAATTCCAGACTCTCCCCCTCCCTCCCTCCTTTTCCCTCAGCCCGCCTTTTCTGATACTAAGTTTTTTAAAAAGAAAAGAAAAAAAACTTAAAGAAAATTTCCCCCTCTCCTCTAGGTAAAAGGGTGAGTTGAGTAGTTGTTGTTGTTGGTGGTGGTGGTGGTGGGTTTGTGGAAGGTGAGGAAAACAGCAGGCTCTAGCACTTTTCTTTTCAGACCCTGATAACCAGATGTGGAAAAGGAACCTGTGTCCCATCTGACACACACACACATGAACCCCATATTCCCCCTCCCCCATACTCGAGTTGCTCATGGAAACTTCATTATGATGCCCCTGCTCTGGTTACTTAGTTTGGAAAAACAGCCCCCTGGTCAAAAACGTGGGCTTTTTTAAAACTAGGAGAATGTACTCTTAGGATCCTTAATTAGGGAATATTGCGTGTCCTTTCTCAACTAAATTTCTGTGCAGAGATTTTTAAGGGGGAGGAATTTTATTTTTGGGTGGGAGGGGTAGTTCTCAAATTACTCTTGAATCCTGCAGTGTTTTGATGACTATGAGTTTGGCTAAGGTTTTTTTTTCTTTTCCCAAAATGTTCTCATAACTGGGACTCAAAACTATCAGTATGATTTTTGATATTTTAGGTTAGTAGGATTATGTTTTCCTGGTATTTAACACAGAAGAATCACAAACACAATATTGAATGTCTTTTATGGGACAGGCCGTGACTGGACATGTCTGTCAACGCTGTTTTTCTTTGTGTTAGTACTTTGATCATCTCGATGATTTGTGAAATCAGCATTCTAAATATGTGATGAGCAATTGTAGCAAGTCTGGTAACCACTGAATCTTGTTTTAGTCTTATGTCAATCTTGAATCAGCTTAAATAAGCTGACCATGAAGATGAAATTGTTCAAGTTTCCTTGTTTTTTACTATTTTGGTTTTTGGGCCAAACCTGGTAGTGCTCAGAATTTAGGGATCATTATATATGGATGATAATAGGGATTATAGGATGGGGGGGGGACTGAATCTCGTTGGAACACATGAAAGGCAAGAGCTGTATTGTCTGGATTACTGTTGTACTATCTCTGGTCCCCCTTAAAATATTTGTAAATGACAAATACTAGCAGATAGATTAAATGTAAAAGTGTAAGTGATGATCAATTTTATGGAACTTAGTTATGAACTCTGGCTTCATTTGTTCAGTGTCCAAAACTGAATGCAGGGATGACTTGGTGTTTTTGTGGTACAGTGCTGAAAGAGGTATAAATGCCTTTATTTACCAATACAGTGTAAAACAATGATTCTTTTTATTTAATCAGAAAGTATGTTTCAGGATAGTTGACATATTTTCCTAACAAAAGATTACACCTATTATTGTCAGCAGCCAAGATTATAGTTAATGAATAGAGAGAGTATAGTTGGTAGGCCCTTTAGCTTGCAGGAATCAGACTCTTGATTTGATCCCGCACACCTCTTATATTCATGGAGCCCCCAGCAGTCAGGTATGGCCTCAAAACAAAAACCAGCTAATGTGTGATCTTAATTACTTATTTCTGAAACTTTTAATACTTATGTTTTATTTTCTGTGACTTAAAAATGGTAAATTGGGGGCCGGAGAGATAGCATGGAGGTAAGACGTTTGCCTTTCATGCAGAAGGATGGCAGTTAAATCCCGGCATCCCTTTGGTCTCCTGTGCCTGCCAGGGGTGATTTTTTTTTTTTTTTTTAGGGGTGATTTCTGAGCATAGAGCCAGGAGTAACCCCTGAGCCTGCCGGGTGTGACCCAAAAACCAAAAAAAAAAAGTAAATTTTTGTTCAGGTAGTTCTTGGGGTCTCTAAATAAGTTTACCATGATTTAAAAAAAATTTTTTTTAATTTATTGTTTCTTTTTGGCCACACCCAGATGTGTACAGAGCTTACTCCTGACTGCTCAGGGATCGCTCCTGGTTGGTGGGGATCCTATGGTGTGTCGGGTTAACCTTGTGTTAATGCAGTGTTAGTGCTCCTTCCCAATAAGTTGGGACTTGAAACTTAAATTGCACAAATAATGCATATTGTTATAATAATGCTGCTTTTTCTAAGGATGATGAAACCTTAGTTCAAGTAGTGTCACAGTGATTCAGAGTAAGAAAACAAACAGTAAAGGTGAACAAATTTTTAACATTGCCATTTAAATCTGGAAGAATGTAATAAATAATATAGGCCCTAATTTTAAAAATTGAGGGAATTTGGGGTCACATTCGGCAGTGCTTAGGGGTTATTCCTGGCTCTGTACTCAGAAATCACTTTTGGCAGAGCTGGAAAACCATATAGGATGCTGGGAATCAAACTCGGGCCTGCTACATGTAAGGTAAATGCCCTACCTTCTACGTTATCACTCTGGCCCTAGATAATTATGATTTTTACTATAATCATCAACATTTTAGATAATCTCAATTCAATACATGGATTATGTTGATTATACTGTTGTACTGTGTATGAATGGAGGTATTTTGAGTGGCTGGTCAAATAATCAAGTATCATGTCATCTTTGCAAACATCTACTTGATCAGAGTTTACTTAATGCTCCTAGTGTTTAATAAGAGTGCTGGTTGATTGAAGGGACTTCTCTTTATATGGCCTTTTATAGGGGCTTTGTAAAGATAGCTGGTGTTTTCTGAATTCTGGCTAAACGAAACTACAAATGACCATTCTACGTTATTAATTAAAATATTGTCTCCAAGCTAAGTCGGATATGAAAAAGCAAGGTACTGCAGAATAGTGTGGAGGAAGTCACCATTTATGTAGAAGGGTGTAGGGTCTGAGTAATAGATAGATAGATAGATAGATAGATAGATAGATAGATAGATAGATAGATAGATAGATAGGCAGATAGATAGGCAGATAGATAGGCAGATAGATAGGCAGATAGATAGGCAGATAGATAGTATAGATATTATAGATATCTATAGTAATAGAGAGATAGAAACCCTGTGCTCCACAGGGTTTCTTGAGTTTTCCAGGAGTGATTCCTGAGCCCAGCTAGATAGGGCCCCAAACAAAATAAGAAAAAGGTGAAAGGATTGGTAAAATTGCTTGCTTCTTTGTAGAGCAGGGGTCCTCAAACTGCAGGCCACCAAGTGTTTTTGCCGCCTGTTTCTGTCCTGCTTAACAGCCAACTAACTCATCCTGAGCCTGTAGTGTGCATTTGTGGAATGTACACCACACTCCGACTCCCCTCTGTCTCTACTCTCAGTCTTGGGCAGAGGGTCCTCAAACTATAGGCCACCATTGTTCATACATTTTTTGGAGGGGGGCCTACACCTGTGACGCTCAGCGCTCAGGAGTTACTCCTAGCTCTGTGCTCAGAAATCACTCCTTGCAGGCTGGAGCGGTTGCATAAGCTGTAAAGCATCTGCCTTGCTAGTGGTAGCCTAGGACTGAACGTGGTTCGATCCCCGGCGTCCCATAGGTTCCCCAAGCCAGGAGCGATTTCTGAGTGCATAGCAAGAGTAACCCCTGAGTGTCACCGGGTGTGGCCAAAAAAATCAAAAAGAAAAAAAAATCGCTCTTGGCAGGCTCAGGGGACCATATGGGATGCCGAGATCAAACCCAGGTTAGTCCTGGTCATTTGCATGCAAGGCAAACACCCTACTGCTGTGCTATATTTCTGGCCCCATGTTTATACTATTTTTAAGCTATAGTCTGTCCCTTCAACAGTCTTAGGGACAGTGAACTGGTCCCGTTTGTACTGTATAGATTTGGGTTTCTGGGGCCAGGGACTTGCTATTCCTTTTGAATTTTAAATATTGTTAATGTCATTAATTCAAATGAAATAGTTTACACACTTACTGCGCTTTGTTTGCGAGTCACACTTGACATCTCATAGGGTTCACAGGGATTGACTTAAGATTGGTCACATGCAAGCACCCTCCCTACTCACTATAAAATTGGTTCAGTTCTCCCATCTGCTTTTTTTGTTGTTGTTCTCTTTAAGCAATTTTTGGGAATATGTCAGTTACTGGTTTTTAAACTTGAGTTTATTGGGTGTTGGGATGAAGGATGTGGAGCTGGGTATTTAACCCAGAACATAACATACTTGGAGGCATGTGAACTATAGCTGTGCCACACCCTCCACCACAAACCTGAATAGAATCTTTTTTTTCCTCTTTTGGAGCCACACCTGATGGGTCTCAGGAGTTATTCCTGGCTCTGTACATAGAAATAACTCCTGGCAGGCTCAGGGGACCACATGGTATGATATGATCCCAGGGGATCAAACCTGGGGTGGGGGCTGAAGCAATAGCACAGTGGTAGGGTGTTTGCCTTGCACGAATGTCGTCGGTGTGACCAAAAAAAGACAAACAGGCCTGGGTTGGTTCATGCAAGTCAAACACACCTACCCACTGTGCTATCACTCCGGCCCCTGAATTGAATCTTAGTTTCAAAGTTGCCAGGAATGGAAAATTGATTTAAAATAAGTAGGTAGTTAATTTGAGTCAAAATGCAGAAATGACTTTTTGGCTATGAAGAAATATAGTAAGACTGTGATCTGTATATTAATCATGAATAGTTTCACTATGAAATGTTTTTTAGGGGCTAGAGCGATAGCATGAAGGTAGTGCATTTGCCTTGCATTCAGAAGGACGGTGGTTCGAATCCTTGCATTCCATATGGTCCCCCCAAGCCTGCCGGAGCGATGTCTGAGCGTAAAGCCAGAAGTAACCCCTGAGCGCTGCAAGTTTTTTTAGTATACTATTAAAAATTGTTATTGCTATTAGCTATTAATATTTATATGTTATTGTTCTCAATAATAGGTCTTTGGGACCAGAGAGATAGTACAGCAGGTAGGATACTTGTCTTGCAGGTGATGGATCTAGATTTGATCCCCACACCCCATGTATAGTCCCCCAACTATCACTAGGAAGTGATTCCTGAGCACAGAGCCAGGAGTAAGATCACCACTGCTGGATATAGCCCTCCCCCCACAAATAAAACGAATAGTTATTTGAATGAGATATCTGTTTCTTAGCAGAAAATTGGGATTCAAAGACATTAAGTTATTTGTCTGCAAATCAAGTTGCTCTTTTGATCTGAATGTGTTCCTAGTGTAACACATAGTCTTGACTTCCAGAGGTAGCCTTGGCTTTTTCTTTAAGCCACACCCAGCTATGCTCAGAGTTTACTCCTTATTCCTGGCTTTGCACTCAGGGATCACTTCTGATGGGGGGATAGGAGGTCCATGGATCATCTGCTATCTGGAATAATACCTGGGCCAGCTGTATGGAGGTAGTACAGCAGGTATTCCAGGAATTTATATCTTTACAAGAAAGTGTCTAGATACTTAAGACCACAGTTATTCAGTCATACTGCTGTTAACATTTTGGGCGGAAGTAGACTTTTTTTGGTTGCATGTAACTCCTGTGCTCTTTACCACTGAGCCACACCCTCTTTCCTTTTCCTAAATTAATGATTATCTTTTTCTTTCAACCTTTCTCTCTTAAAAACAAAATCTGGGGCTGGTGTGATAGTGCAGTTGGTATGGCGTTTTCCTTGTACGCAGCCGACCTGGATTCAATCCCCAGCATCTCATATGGTCCACCAAGCACAGACAGGAGTGATTCCTGACCAAAGAGCTAAATGTAACCCAAGAGAGTGGCTGGGTATAGCCCCAAAATCAAACAAAAACCCAGAAAATCTCTGTTAAGACTAACTCAAAAGGGCCGGAGAGATAGCACAGCGGCGTTTGCCTTGCAAGCAGCTGATCAGGACCAAAGGTGGTTGGTTCGAATCCCTGTGTCCCATATGGTCCCCGGAGCCTGCCAGGAGCTATTTCTGAGCAGAAAGCCAGGAGTAACCCCTGAGCACCACCGGGTGTGGCCCAAAAACCAAAAAAAAAAAAAAAAAAAAGACTAACTCAAAAAATTGTTTTTGTTTTTGGATCATACTGGGTAGTCGGAGCACAGGGGATGCTGGAGTGGAGGTTGTTGCCAGCTATCAGATCCCTCCAAGACTTTCTCCAGCTTGCTCTAGTCCTTTAAACTCTCCTTGCTCCTACAAACTAACAAAAGTTTGGGTGATCCTTTATCTTTTTTTTTTTTTTTTTTTTTGGTTTTTGGGTCACATTTGGCAGTACTCAGGTTACTCCTGGTTCTGCGCTCAGAAATCTCTCCTGGCAGGCTTGGAGAACTATATGGAGTGTCAAGATTCTGTCCTGGATCGGCTGTGTGCAAGTCAAATGCCCCACCACTGTGCTATCTGTCCGTCCCCCCCCTTTTTAAGGATAGAAAAGTGGTTGGTTGGGGCCAAAGAGATAGCATGGAGGTAGGGCGTTTGCCTTGCATGCAGAAGGACGGTGGTTCAAAACCCGGTATCCCATATGGAGCCTGCCAGGAGTAACCCCTGAGCGCTGTTGGTGTGACCCAAAAACCAAAAAAAAAAAAAAGTGGTTTGTTATGACTTATTACATAAGTCATAGTTCTGTGTAATTTGAATTTTGTGCCTTATTAAATTTCGGGTGTGAATTGAGCAAGGAAAAGTTATCAGTTGGGGAAAAGACAGATCTTTTATATCCATCAGACATAGATTTAGAGGTATCTCCGATTCTTTCCATTATGTTACCCTGTTTATTTGGGAGGCCACATTTGTGGGGTAACTCCTGGCTCTGCACTCAGGAATCACTCCGTCTTTCCTCAGTGGGGGATGGAACCATATGAGATGCTGGGGAATCAATTCAGGTAGGCAAGCTCCACATTTCTTTTTTTTTTTTTTTTTTTTGGGTTTTTGGGCCACACCCTGTGACGCTCAGGGGTTACTCCTGGCTATGCGCTCAGAAGTTGCTCCTGGCTTCTTGGGGGACCATATGGGACGCCGGGGGATCGAACTGCAGTCCGTCCTAGGCTAGCGCAGGCAAGGCAGGCACCTTACCTCCAGCGCCACCGCCCGGCCCCAAGCTCCACATTTCTATCTCTTGTCCCAAGAGTATATATTCTTACTGAAGATGAAACTATGTATCCAGTTAATGAGCACAGCCTAGAAACTTACTGGTTAGAGACACATAAAAATGCTAGATGCATAGAATAAATAAATGCTCTGGGAATTCTATGTGTGAGTGGCAGATCGTTGTAGAGCTAGGTCCCAAAGGAAAGACTCTTAAGGATTTATAGGAATTCTGTAATTAGTAAGTATATTCTTTCTCTTTCTCTCTCACTCTCACTCCCCCACCCCCAATCTCTCTCACCCTCTCACCTGAATTAAGCTGAAATTGACAACCAAGAGAAAAGATCCAAATATAAAAAAACATAAGATTTGAGGCCACACAGATAGCATGGAGTTAGGGCGTTTACCTTACATGCAGAAAGACGGTGGTTCGAATCCCGAAGATTTGCATACAAGGACTAGAGTGATGGTACAGTAGAGTGACCTACCTTTCATCCCCACCATCCCATGTGGTTCCCTGAACCCACCAGGAGCCCACCTGAAATCCACACAGGGTGTGGACCCAAAACAGAACCAAAATTTTTGTGATATACTGCTCTAATATTCACAAGCATAGCTGTGAAGTTAGAGCAACTTTCTAAGCTTCACCTTATTCCATATCAAAGTAAAATGCATATACAGTTGGACTGAGAGAAGGCTCAACAGGCCAAGTGCGTGCTTTTGTTTTCTATGCTGTAGGCCTAGATTCCATTATGGGTGTCTCATTGTTTCCCAGCACCACTGGGTGTTGCCTCAAAACAGTGTGGAGCCAGAGAGAGATAGCACAGTGGGTATGACTCTTGCCTCATATGCAACCAATTCAGGTTCAATTCCCAGGTTCCTATATGGTCCCCTGAGCACTGCACAGGAGTGATCCTGGAGTGAAGAGCCAGAGTAACCCCTTAGCACTGCCAGGTATAGCTCATCCTATTCAAACCCCCCCCCCAAAAAAAAAATACGGTCAAGTGACTTAATTGCACTGAGATCAAGAAACAGTATCATAGGTGTTATAGAATACTAGTGTCAGACCAGTTACCAGAGCTATCAGCATCCCTTTTTTTTCAGTCATTTTCTTTTTTTTTGAGCCACACACAGCTGTACTCAGGGCCCACTTTGACCATGCTTGGGGACTGTATGGGGTGCTGGGGATTGAACTGGCCATCTGTGTGCAAAGCATACGTCAACTGTATTGTATGACTATTGCTTCATCAATAGGTGGAACAATAAACCTTGGCAGGCTTGGGACCATATGGGGTTCTGGGATTGTATTGGGTCAGTTGTGTACAAGGAATAATCCTACCCTTTGCTTTAAGATCTCATAGGGGGTGGACAGCAGATCTTAGATTATTCATAGTTAATAGCTCATTCCAGCTGGGCTTGGGTGGGTTGGAGTGGGGGCAGGTTCTTGTGATCCCATGGCGTTCTGATGCACTAATCACTTGAGTTATACCTCTGTCCTGATTTATATGAATGCTTTTTTGTTTTGAGCCACACACGGTGATGCTCAGAGGTTTCCTAACTCCTGGTACTGTGTTTGGAGGTCTCTTTGGAGAGAGGTAGGATTGTCAAAGATTGATTTTGTTGGGTTTATAGCTTGCAAAGCTAGTGTGCGCGCGTGTGTGTGTGTAAATTTTGTGCTTAGATTTTACTCTTATATCTGTGCTCAGGGATCACTCCCTGATATTGAAGTGCTGGGGTAGAACATAGGTCAGTACTGTGCAATACACATACTTTCTGTTGTACTATCTATTTTTTTTTGGTTTGTTTTTTGTTTGGGGGCCACACCCAGCAGTGCTCAGGGGTTACTCATGGCTCTGTGCTCAGAAATTGCTTCTGGCAGGCTCAAGGACCATATGTGATGCCGAGAATCGAACCTGGGTTTGCTCTGTGTTGGCTGCCTGCAAGGCAAACATCCTACCATTGTGCTGTTGCTTTGGCTCCCTGCTGTACTATTCTTACTATTTCTTTTTTTTTGGGGGGGAGGGACAATATGGGATGCCAGGGTTCATCTTAGGTCAGCCGCATGCAAGACAAACTACCTATGTGCCACTGCTCTCCTCACCTCCCTCCTTCCCCCGCTATACTATTTCTGCAGCTTTACATCGAGATATTTTTTGTTTTGTTTTTGGGCTACACCTGGCAGTGCTCAGGGGTTACTCCTGGCTCTGCACTCAGAAATCACTCCTGGTAAGCTTGGAGGATCATATGGGATGCCAGGGTTCGAACCTGGGTCCATCCCAGGTCGGCTGCTTGCAAGACAAATACGTTACCACTGTACTATCACTCTGGCCCCCACATCGAGATTTTTAATATTATTTCAGTGCCGGGGATCAACAACTCGATGTCTTCACAGATTCAAGCAATTGCTCTATTACCAAATCATTTCACCAGTTCCTTATTCCCCACCCTCTACAATATCATGTTGAAACTTCTTTCTTAAAGAGTAAATTCTTAGCATTTATTCATTTTTGGTTAATTTGGGGGTAGTAGTACTTTTGGACCACACTTGGTGCTATTCAGGCTTCCTCCTGGCTTTGTGTTTATGTGCCTGCCACTCCTTTTGGGCCATATTAATGATGTTCAGGATTTACTCCTGGCTTTGTGCTTAGGCATCACTCCATATGTGATGCCAGGTGTTGAACTTGGATGGACCAAATACATGGTAAGTTCTTTTGGCTCTTTGTTTTGGTTGCCTTGGGTGTGGCTTTATCTTTGCATTCCTAGTTAGTTATGATAGGCTAGATTTTCATATTTCAGACTGCATTATTTAAAATATGTTTTAAACTGGGCCCGGAGAGAAGCACAGCGGTGTTTGCCTTGCAAGCAGCTGATCCAGGACCAAAGGTGGTTGGTTCGAATCCCGGTGTCCCATATGGTCCCCCGTGCCTGCCAGGAGCTATTTCTGAGCAGACAGCCAGGAGTAACTCCTGAGCACCGCCGGTTGTGACCAAAAAAAAAAAAAAACAAAAAAAAAAAAACAATAAAATATGTTTTAAACTTTATAGATTGATTGTTTGTTTGGTTTCTGGGCCACACCCAGCAGCACAGGGGTTACTCCTGGCTCTGCACTCAGAAATTACTCCCGGCAGGCTGGGGGATCATGAGATGCTGGGAATCAAACTGGGTCCCTCCCTGGTCAGCCTTATGCAAGGCAAACACCCTAGCCCTATGCTATCTCTCCAGCCCCATATTTAAGATAATTACTAAAGAGCCAGAGAAGTAGGTAGGATGCTTGTCTTGCATGCGTAGGCCATTCCAGGTTCGATCTCTGGCATCCTGTATGGTCCCCTGTGGCTGCCAGGAGTAACCCCTGTGCACTGCCGGGTGTGGCTTAAAAATCCCCTCAAAAAAACCTCAGAAACTTGGGGCCAGAACTATAGTAGACTAGGTTGGGTGTTTGCCTTGCACATGGCACCTGGGTTCTATCCCCAGCATCCCATATGGTACCCTGAGCCCTTCAGGAATGATTCCTGAGCTCAGATCCAGGAGTAAATCCTGATCCTAAGCACCACTGGGTGGGTGTGTTCCAAATCAAAACATAAAACTTCCAAGTCTCAAAACAAATTGAATATACTTGTTAAAATGCTTATTTAGTCTTTGAATCTCGGCCCTTTGTGGTGCCATGATTCTGGATTGATTCATTGGCTGAGGGAGAGGCAACATGGTAACATTCCTTGTGATACTGGGGATTGAGTTTAGTATTCCAACATGCTGAGTATGTTCTACAACCTTTTTTTTTTGTTATTGTTTTCTTGTTTTTTGTTTTTGGGTCACACCTGGCAGCGCTCAGGGGTTACTCCTGGCTCGATGCTCAGAAATTGCTCCTGGCAGGTTCGGGGGACTATATGGGATGCCAGGATTTGAACCACTGTCCTTCTACATGCAAGGCAAATGCTCTACCTCCATGCTGTCTCTCTACCCCCCCCCCTTTTTTTTGGTTTTTGGGTGACACACGGTGACGCTCAGGGGTTATTCCTGGCTCTGCACTATTAAGTTGCTCCTGGCAGACTTGGGGGGGGACCATATGGGATGCCGGGATTCGACCACTGTCCATCCTGGATCAGCTGCTTGCAAGACAAATGCCCTAACGCTGTGCTATCTCTTGTGGCCCCTGATAATGTCTTTTTAATTGTGCTTCATTTTTCTCAAATCATTGTGTACTTCTGTTGTTAAATTTTTTTTAGTATTACATAAAGTTGCTAATCAAAAATTTATTTTTATTTCTTGTTGGTGCACATTTAAGAGCTTCATATACCTAAGGTTGGTATTACTTGGTCATTACTTGACTGAATTTTATTTATTTTGTTCTTTGGGCCACTCCCAGCAGTGCTCAGTGGTTACACTTGGTGCTGCGCCCAGAAATTGCCCCTTGCAGGCTCAGGGGATCATATGGGATCCTGGAAATCAAACTGGGTGGGCTGTGGCAAGGCAAACACCCTACCTCTGTGCTATCGCTCCAGTCCCTTCACTGGATTTTAGGTCATTATATAAACATATCTTTGAGCTTGGTCAAGCTTTGATTATATCCTTAGGTGTTTACTTAAGTGAGCTTTATCTCCATCTGCCCATAGGAACTCTTGAGTCATTGCACTGATTTTAGATTCTCTATTGTTTAGCACATTGCCTGAAAAAACGAGTGGCACTTGTTTTCTTGAATGAATTTAAGGATTCTTAAGCTCAGGAGAGCTCATTCCCACAACCACTGAAGTGCAGTATCTTTTACTTTGCTTTGGGAACACCTTTTCCATTGACAAGAATGGCCTTCAGTGGAAGTTGGTCTTCTCTATGCAGTGTAAATTTCTCATTTGAAGATTGCAGACCTTTATTTAGGGCTTTTTTTGGTGGGGGGGGGGCACACCCAGTGTCGCTCAGGGGTTAATCCTGGTTCTGTACTCAGAAATTGCTCCTGGCAGGCTTGGGATCATATGGGATGCTGGGGATTGAATCCCGGGTCTGTCCTGGGTCAGTGGCATGCAAGGCAAATGCCCTACTGTGTGCTGTTGCTCCGGCCCCCTCTAGAGTCTTTTTGGTGGGGTGGTTTGGGACACTTGTGGCTCTTCTCAGATAATCTGCTAGTTATCATGGATCACATTTGTTCGAGGGATTGAACCCAGGTTGGCTATGTGCCAGGCAAGTGCCTTACCTGTGCACTACTTTTTTGGTTCCTAAATATTTTTGTTTGATTTTTGTGCCACACCCTGTGGTGCTCAGAGGTTACTGCTGGCAGGCTTGGGAGACTATATGAATGACAGGGATTGAGTGTGGGTTGATTAGTTTTTTTCATTTAGTTTTTTTTTTTTTTTCATTTTTTGGTTTTTGGGTCATACCCGGTGATGGGGTTCAGGCGTTACTTCTGGCTCTGCACTCAGAAATTGCTCTTGGCAGGGGCCGAAGAGATAGCATGGAGGTAAAGCGTTTGCATGCAGAAGGACGGTGGTTCGAATCCCGGCATCCCTTATGGTCCCCCGAGCCTGCCAGGAGCGATTTCTGAGCATTGAGCCAGGAGCAATCCCTGAGCGCTGCCGGGTGTGACCCCCCCCCCCAAAAAAAAAAGAAAATTGCTCTTAGCAGGCTCAGGGGACTTTATGGGATGCCAGGGATCGAACCCAGGACCATCTGGGTTGGCAGCGTGCAAGGCAAATGCCCTACCGCTGTGCTATCACTCTGGCCTTGGTTTGATTGTTTTTGTTGTTGCTGTTGTTTTATAATTTTTTGGGGGGCCACACCCAGTGACGCTCAGGGTTACTCCTTGGTATGCACTCAGACATCGCTCCTGGCTTGGGGGACCATAAGGGATGCTGTGAGATCGAACCATGGTCCCTCCTAGGCCAGCACTTGCAAGGCAGATGCCTGTAGTGCCACCGCTCTGGCCACAAAGCACTTAGGTTTGTTTGTTTGTTTTTTGGTTTTGGGGTCACACCCGGCAGTGCTCAGGGGTTACTCTTGGCTCTATGCTCAGAAATCGCCCCTGGCAGGCACAGGGGACCATATGGGATGCCAGGATTCAAACCACCGTCCTTCTACATGAAAGGCAAATGCCTTACCTCCTTGCTATCTCTCCGGTCAGCACTTGGGGGGGGGGTGAGGCACCACATCCTGTGATGCTCAGGGGTTACTCCTTGCTCTGAACTTAGGAATTATTACTAGTGATGCTGGAGGGGGTGTGAGGCACCACATCCTGTGATGCTCAGGGGATACTCCTTGCTCTGAACTCAGGAATTATTACTAGTGATGCTCAGGGGGACCATATGGGATGCCAAGGAGTGGAGGTGGGTTGTCTATGTGGAAGGCTAACTCATATTGTTATGGGCCAGCTTTAAATTTTTTTAATTTATTTGAACCACATCTGATAATGCATGGAGAAAGGACAATATGATACTTGGGATTGAATTCAGATATTTTTTTTTTGGGGGGGGAACACACCCGGTGATGCTGAGGGGTTATTCCTGGCTATGTGCTCAGAAATTGCTCCTAGCTTGGGGGACCATATGGGACATGGGGGATCAAATTAAGGTTAGTCGTGGATCAGCCACGTGCAAGGCAAATAGCCTACCGCTGTGCTATTGCTCAGGCCCTGAATTCAGATTTTCTGTATGCAGAGCATGCCCTCAACCTATTTAGCTTTCTGTTCAATTCTGGAAACACGCTTAGAGGGCTGCTGGAGTATAGTGGAGTATTTGCATATGGTCGACCTGAGTTCCATTCCCCTAAGTGAGCATTGCTGGATGATGTAGCCAATAAACATAAAGCAGTTTTACTTCTGGGAAAGTGTGTAGGCTCACCCAGCAGTGCTCAAAGTTTATACTTCTGGTACACTGCCCAGGGATTACTCTTGGTGGTACTTGTGAGACCATTGGGCTTTGGGGGGGGGGGGTCGGGGGTTTTGGTCCATACCAATCGGTGCTTGGGTTGCTTCTGTAAGGCTCGGGGAACTATATGGGACACTGGGGATCGAACCAGGGTTCATCCCAGATTGGCAGCCGCGTGCAAGGCAAATGGCCTACCACTGTGCTCTTGCTCCATGCTCCTTGTGGGACCATTTGATCTTCTTGGGACTTAACCAGGGTCATCCACATAGAAGGAAATTGAGTTAATCCTTGTGCTTTCAGCTTTTTTTTTTTTATGGATTTTCAAAAATATACAAATGGACCTATATTATACTGCTTTTTAATAAATGTATTCACATTTACAGGATTTTTTTTTTTTTTTTTTTTGGTTTTTGGGTCACACTCAGAAGCGCTCAGGGGTTACTCCTGGTTCTACACTCAGAAATTGCTCCTGGCAGGCTTACAGCCTGTGCCCTGCTCTGGCCCCTATTTGCTGGTTTTTTCTGTCTATTCATCCCCACCCCAGGAGTTGATTGTTCCTTTACTTCCACACTCTCATCCCACCATCCTCCTTTCATTGTTACATACATTTCTGGCTGTGGTGCTTGATAGGAAAGGTCTGTTCACATCAGACTGCAGTGCTTGAACAAGGTCCATGATTCTCCTTGAAGTTTGTCTTTGGTTCTTGTCTGTGTTTGCTGGGACTTGTGCTCTGCTTTTAGGCACCTAAAATAACTTGTTAGGGTTTACCTCAAGAGTTCTCACATATGAGGCCATAGAGATAGCACAGCAGCGTTTGCCTTGCAAGCAGCCAGTCCAGGACCTAAGGTGGTTGGTTCGAATCCCGGTGTCCCGTATGGTCCCTTGTGCCTGCCAGGAACTATTTCTGAGCAGATAGTCAGGAGTTACCGCTGGGTGTGGCCCAAAAACCAAAAAAAAAAAAGAGAGAGAGAGAGAGTTCTCACATATGTGATGAGGTTACACATCTATGGTGCTTGCAGTCTTTATAGTTTATGCATATTCAATAGTGTGTGTGAGTAATCATACCCTGATATAATGCTTGTAGCCAAAAATAGCTAACAGCACCAAATGGCATGGCAGATAGAGATGCAGAGTCCCAGATGCACTAAAAAAAAGTTGAACTTATAGGCTTGATCATTGTGATCTAAACTTTATCCAATAGATGGGATAGGAATAACAAAAACTTGAGGCTGGAAAGTTATCACAATAAGTTGAGTGCTTGCTTTGCATGTGGGAGGCCTGTATTCCATCCCACTACTTGGTCTGGGGCCTCACAAGTACCTTTATGAGTGACCCCTGAGCTTTGCCAGTTGTGGTCCACTCCTTCCCATGATAAAAATTTAATTTCGGGGCCGGAGAGAGCATGGAGGTAGGGCGTTCATCTTCCATGCAGAGGGACGGTGGTTTGAATCCGTGGTTCGAATCCCAGCAATCCCATATGGTCCCCCGAACCTGCCATGAGCGATTTCTGAATGTAGAGCCCAGTGTAGAGCTTAGAGCATAGTAACCCCTGAGCGCTGCTGGGCGTAACTAAAAAAAAAAAAAAAAAAAAAAAGAGATTTTATTTTTGCCTTTATTTATTCCTTCTCAAGTGCTTTCATTATTCATTACAACTTTTTGGGTGGGGTGATGCTCAGGGTTCATTCTTTTTTTTTTTTTTTTTTTTTTTTGGTTTTTGGGCCACACCCGGTAACGCTCAGGGGTTACTCCTGGCTATGCACTCAGAAGTTGCTCCTGGCTTGGGGGGACCATATGGGACGCTGGGGGATCGAACTGTGGTCCGTCCAAGGCTAGCACAGGCAAGGCAGGCACCTTACCTCTTGCGCCACCGCCCGGCCCCTCAGGGTTCATTCTTAGGATGGCTGTGTGCAAGGCTGTATTTTCCAACTCCTATTTATGACTTTTTGATCTGTATCACTTTCCTTTCTGAAGAATTTGACTTTTTTGATGAGGAGGGATGGTTTGCTCACAACTAGTAGTTCTCAGAAACGTCTTTGGAGGCTACTTCCAGCTTAGTGGTTGAGGTTGTGCTTGGGAGGCCATGCAGTGCCAGACCTACATGCAAAGTCTATTCTACAAACTGTTGAATTATCACTCTGGCCCAGAATTTGACTTTTTTTGTTTGTTTTGTTGTTTTGTTTGTTTTTGGGTCACACCCAGCCGCACTCAGGGGTTATTCCTGGCTCTGTGCTCAGAAATCGCTCCTGGCAGGCTCAGGGAACCATATGGGATGCTGGGATTCGAACCAATGACCTGCATGAAATGCAAATGCCTTACCTCCATGTTATCTCTCCAGCCCCAGAATTTGACATTTCTTAAAACAATTCTTGGCAGTATATTCTCTAAATTTTTGTTTGTGGAGTTTTTGTTTTTTGATGGTGTAGAAGATTAATTCAACTGGCCTGTACATGTTTGTGAGGAAAAAAAAGTTTCATTTGTTTAGTCAGTGCTTGGAAAACTGCAAGATTGGTTCTTGGGGATCTCTCCCAATAGTGATCAAATTCAGGCCTACTGCATGATAGGCACACGTTCAAACCTATTGAGCTCTCTGAGTTCTTTTTTGAGGGAGGAGGATACACCTTGCGATGCTCAGGGGCTACTCCTAGCTCTGTACCATGAATCACTCCTGATGGTGTTCCAGGACCTTATAAGTTGCTGGAGATAAAATTTGGCAAGCATCTTACCTTCTGTTAGCCTCCCTGCTCCTCTGAAAAGATTTCTGTCCCTCCGAGAATGTGTTTGTTTATTTTGGGACATGCCTGCCATGTTCACAGGTTACTCTGGCTCTGTATTTTTTAATCATTTCTGGCAATTCTTGGGACTGTATTAGGTTCCAATATAAAATCCATTTTGGTCAACTGCTTGCAAGGTCTTGCCCACTGTACTATTGCTCAAGCCATTTGAAAGGTTTGATTCTCATTTTCTACGCACCTGGATTCCAGTTTGGTGGTAGCTGTTTGTTTTGTACCAAAAATTGAGTTGATCATGATTCTTGGTTTTGTTGAGTAAAACAGTATACATGTATTTCATGGGGGTAAAGTTTGCCAAGAAAATTTATTTTACTTTTTCTCATACACAAAACATTTTAAATATTAAAAAAAATTGTAACAGATGATTTACCAAGTTGTTCCTAATAGTCATTTTAGGCATTAAAGTTCAAACGCCAGTTTCATTGCCAGTCTGACTTTTTACTTCACCGTTGTCCTCAATTTTCCAGCCACCACTCTAACCTGCCCCCTCCAAACTTCATATTGTCTGTTACAGCACAAAGGCAAATGGAATTAGCAAGACTTAGATCTATAGGAGTCAACTTATCTCTCCATGGTGTTTTATCTCTCCTTAGTGTTACTGTACTTGGTGCTAGTTGAGTTCTGTTGTTTAGGATCACTGAGCTTGGTAGATTGTTGGGCGTTTTTTGTTTGTTTGTTTGTTTGTTTGTGTGTTTGTTTTTGATTACATCAGCAATGCTTGGGTTATTCCTGGCTCTGCCCTCAGGAATTATTCCTGATGATGGGGGGGGGGGGGAACGACGACTATATGGGATACTGGAGATGAAATCCACATTGGTACAAGGCAAACACCCTACCAACTGTACTATGCCTTTTGCGCACAGAACTTGGTAGATTTCGTTTTTTGGGGGGGGGGGTTTGGTTTTTTTTTTTTTGGATTTTGGGCCATACCTGGCTGGGTAACCAGGAATTACTCCTGACTCTTCAGAAATCACTCCCTGCAGGTTGGGGTACGTTATGGGATCAAACCCAGGTCATCCATATGCAAGTCAAATGCCCTATCTGCTGTGCTATGGTTCTGGCCCCCAGAACTGGATAGATTTCTGCGTAACTTTCTCATCAGAATTCCAGTAGTGCAACTGGACTGACACTACTATGAAATTTTGAGTTCAGGTTAAGTCTGAATCAGAGCCTTTTCTGATGGGTGTTGTTTGTATGTTTGCTTATGTGGCTTCAGTCAGAAAGAAGAACCTGCCCCCACCCATTGTGAGAATGTCCCAGAAGTATCAGCCCTACCAGATAATCTGGGAAGAGCAAGTGGCTGACTTAGGACCAATACCACCCTGCCCCTCGCCCCCTCATCCCCGCCTGCCAGGAGCTATTTCTAAGCACTGAGCTAGGAGTAACCCCTGAGTGCTGCTGGGTTTGGCCCCAACAACCACAAACCAAACAAAATGAAAAAAAAAAAACTTTTTTGGGGGTTCGCTCCTAGCAGGCTCAGAGGACCATATGGGATGCCAGGATTCGAACTTCCGACCTTCTGCATGCCAGGCAAATGCTTTACCTCCATGCTATCTCTCCAGCCCCAAAAGCAATTTAAAGTCATCACATAGCTTGTTTTTTTTTTTTGTTTTTTTTTTTTTTTTTTGGTTTTTTGGGCCACACCCTGTGCCGCTCAGGGGTTACTCCTGGCTATGCGCTCAGAAGTTGCTCCTGGCTTCTTGGGGGACCATATGGGACACCGGGGGATCGAACCGCGGTCCGTCCTAGGCTAGCGCAGGCAAGGCAGGCACCTTACCTCCAGCGCCACCGCCCGGCCCCACATAGCTTGTTTTTTATAAGCAGATTAAGCAGCAGCATACTTTATATTTAATGCTTATATGATAAAATATGAATGATTTTCTTCCACTATAACGCAAGTTCCCAAGTGATCAGGGACTTTGGTTTGTTTGTTAAAACTTGAGGTTGCATCTACGGCCATACCACCCTGAACGCACCCGAACTCTGATCTCGGGAGCTAAGCAGGGTCGGGTCTGGTTAGTACCTGGATGGGAGACCGGGTGCTGTAGGCTTAAAACAAAACAAAACAAAACTTGAGGTTGCTTCCTGGTATATGTAAATCTCAGGGCTTACTTGAAAGAATGTTATAATGGTACTGATATCAATTCATCACAATATTTGACTTGGAAATTCATCACTTTTTGTTTGTTTGGTTTGGTTTTTGCTTTGGGCCTTACCCAAAGATGCTCAGAAATACTCCTGGCAGGTTCAGGGAACCATATGGGATATCAGGGATCAAACCCAAGTGACCCACCTGCAAGGCAAACACTACCAGTTGTGCTGTTGCTCTGCTCTGCTTTATTTGATTCACAGCCAGCAATTTTCAAGGTTTAATCCTGATTTTGCACTTGGAAATCACTCCTGGCTGTGCTGGGGACCATATGGGAAGCTAGGGATCGAACCAGGGCTTGCCATGTGCAAAGCAATTGCACTACCTGCTGTGCTGTTGCTCTGACCCCATTATGATGATTTTATTCCCACCCACCCAACACCCACCCCGTTTGCTTTTTTGAGCTTGTTTGTTTGTTTGTTTGGGTCACACCGGCAATGCTTAGGGGTTACTCATGGCTCTACGCTCAGAAATCACTCCTGGCAGGCTCAGGGGACCATATGGGATGCAGGGATTCGAACCACTGTCCTTCTGCATGCAAGACAAATGTCTAGCTACATGCTATCTCTCTGATCCCAAATCATGTGTTTTTTTTTTTTGTTTTTGTTTTTTTTTTTTTGGTTTTTGGGCCACACCCGGTAACGCTCAGGGGTTACTCCTGGCTATGCGCTCAGAAGTTGCTCCTGGCTTGGGGGACTATATGGGACACCGGGGGATCGAACCGTCCAAGGCTAGCGCTGGCAAGGCAGGCACCTTACCTTTAGCGCCACCGCCCGGCCCCAAATCATGTGTTTTTAATAGTGCCTACCTTTTTGCCATTTTCTATTTAGAGAACTCAAATTTTAAACATTTGTTTGTCTTTGGGCCACACCTGTGGTACTCAGGGTCACTTCTGACTCTGCCCTCAGAAATTACTCTTGGCAGGCATGGAGAACCATATGGGATGTTAGGGACGAAACCTGCATCAGCCACATACAAGGCAAATGAACTACTGTGCTAGGAGCTGTGCTATCGCTCCAGCCCTTACATTGGAATTTTTTAAATTCATGGAGAATTTGGGATTGAACCTTGGGATAGTGGAATAACTGTCTAAATTATATTGTATGAATCTGAATTAACATATCTCATATCTATCACATAGCATCTGATCATATCACATCACATTATTTAACATATATTAGATTACACTTTGCTTCACCCAAAAGAAAGATCATCCCTGGTACCTTTGTATCTGTTTGTTTACAACTTGGTTTTACCTCAAAACAGATTATTTTACATATAAAAATGGGTGGGACTGGCTCAGGATAGCCTGAGCTATCTGTCCTTACTCTGTCTTTATTCCCCCACCTGGGGTGGTCTCTGTACTCAAAATCTATAGTTCTGGTAGGAAACTCACTCTCAATATGAGGTAGAAGATTGCCAGACAACAAGTATTTCACCCTCAGCCTGGTTTGGATTATTTCATGTGCAATCCTACCTTCGACTTCACCATGAGGTTGAAAATATGGGTGGTTTTACAAACTTAAAAACATAATAACTTTAGGGGACGGGGCAGTGGCGCAAGCAGTAGGGCATTTGCCTTGCAGGCTGTGGTTCGATCCCCAGAGTCCCATATAGTCCCCCAAGCCAGGAGTGATTTCTGAGCATATAGCCAGGAGTAACCCTTGAGCATCACCCAAAAAGCAAAAGCAAAAGCAAAAAAACAACAACAAAAAAAAAAACCACACAAGTAACTTTAGGATGTGCAAATAACGACCTTCTTCTAGATCTTTTTTGTTTTTGATTCTTTTGGGGGCACACCCGTTTGATGCTTAGGGGTTACTCCTGGCTATGTGCTCAGCAATCGCCTCTGGCTTGGGGAAACCATATCGGACGCTGGGGAATTGAACTGCGGTCCGTCCTAGGTTAGCGCTTGCAAGGCGGACGCCTTACCTCTAGCGCCACCTCTCCGACCCCCTGTTCTAAATCTTTTGTGTGTGTGTGTGTGTGTGTGTGTGTGTGTGTGTGTGTGTGTTTTGGGTCACACCCGGCAGTGCTCAGGGGTTTTATTCCTGGCTCCATGCTCAGAAATTGCTCCTGGCAGGCACGGGGGACCATATGGGGCCCTGGGATTCGAACCGATAACCTTCTGCATGAAAGGCAAACGCCTTACCTCCATGCTATCTCTCCAGCCCCTCTGTTCTGAATCTTTTAAAATTATATATTATGTTTGTTTTTCCTAGTGTTGATTTACTACATTTCTTTTTCTTTTTCTTTTCTTTCTTTTTTTTTTTTTTGTTTTGTTTTGTTTTGGGGTCACATCCAAAATGTAATGCTCAGGGGTTATTCCTGGCTCTGCACTCAGAAATCACTTTTGCCAGGCTCCGGGGACCATATGGGATGCTGGGAATCAAACCCAGGTTCGTCCTGGGTCAGCCATATGCAAGGCTAATGCCCCACCGCTGTACTATCACTCCATCCCTGACTTAATACATTTCTATGATATGTAATGTCCTTTCTCTGAAATGTAGAAAAGAACACCCCCTTTTTCTTTTATTCTTGGTTTTCTTTTTTACTTGCTTTTGTTGTTACTATGTTTTGTTTTGGTTTGGTTTGGTTTTGAAGGGTGCATACCTAGTGATGTGATGTTACTCCGTAAGGCCCTGTAGGGGACAAGGAGTGCTGAGGATCAAGACCAGATCACTCATGTGCAAGTCAAGTACCTACCCACCTGCCCACACTAATTGTGTGTGTGTGTGTGTGTGTGTGTGTCTGTGAATTATTATTTGAAATTTTAAGGGCTAAAACAATGCCATAAAAAAAAATACCGTGCTGATAGTTGGTATATACAAGAAAGTAGCTTTTCTTTTTCTTTTTGGGGCCACACTTGGTGGTATATGGTGCTTAGGGCTTACTCCTAGCCCTATATTTAGGAATTCCTCCTTGTACTTGGAATCATTGGGGGTGCCAAGGACTGAACCCCATTAGGTTGCACATGTATGCAGTTAGTGTGCCCTGACTATAGTCCCTTTGTTGGGATCGAATCCAGGTTGGCTTCATGCAAGGCAAGTGCCCTCACTACTTGTTACCTACGAGGTAACCTCTAATTTGTTTCCTCATCTTTTTGCAACTATAGTTGAACCAGACTTTTGTTTGGTTGGTTGGTTTTTTTGGCCACACCCTGTGACGATCAGGAGTTACTCCTGGCTGTGCACCAAGAAATTGATCCTGGCTTGGGGGATCAGGTGGGACACTGAGAATCGAACCAAGGTCTGTCATGGATCGGCCACGTGCTAGGCAAACGCCCTACCACTTTATTGTTGCTCTGGCTTTTTATACTGATATTGTAGGATTTCTTTTTTTTTTTTGGTTTTTTTCGGGCCACACCCGTTTGATGCTCAGGGGTTACTCCTGGCTAAGCGCTCAGAAATTGCCCCTGGCTTGGGGGGACCATATGGGACGCGGTCCTTCCTTAGCTAGCGCTTGCAAGGCAGACACCTTACCTCTAGCGCCACCTCACCGGCCCCATTGTAGGATTTCTTATTTTGGTAAAGGATTTTGTGGGAACAAAATTTGGAAAGTATGGATGAAGATCCAGTTTAACTTTTTCTTCAAAATTGTAGAACAGAAATGAAAAGTGTGTATATAAAATAAAAGGAAAGAAAGTGTATACTTCAATGATATATATATATAAATGATATATATATATATATATAAACTTTTAGTCTATGAAATGAAATCAGACGCATCTCAGTTTTCAGTTTTATAATTCCTGTGCCCAGGAGACCCAAGTATTTTATTCTTGCTAAAATAGAATATTTTCTTCTGCCACAAATACCAATACTGAAAACTATTATTTAGGGCACAGGATGAAGTTTTCTAGTATTGTATATTTAGAATTTTTAGCTAAAATTTTAGAAAAACAATAATCCAAGATGGGTAAGAAGATTCTGAAGCTACAGTGAGTGGAGTTTTTGGGGCCTCACCCAGTGGTACTTAGGACTTCTAGCTCTGCTCACAGATCTCTCTGATGGGCATCAGAGACAATTTGGGGTGTTTGGAATCAAACCTAGGTCAGCCTTGTGCCAAACAAGTACCTTGTGTGTTGTGCTATTGTCTCTGAATCATGGAAGTTCTTATTTCTATGTTCTTGTTAAAAGATGAGCTTTAGAAAAAAAAAAAACGATGAGCTTAGGTGGGCTGAGGCAATAGCACAGAGGTAGGGCATTTGCCTTGCATGCAGCTGATTCAGGACAGATGGTGGTTTGAATCCTGGCATCCCTTATAGTCCCCTGAGCGCGGCCGGGTGTGACCCAAAAACCAAAAAAAGAAAGATGAGCTTTGGGGCCCAGAGCACAGCATTTGCCTTGCATGCAGCCAACATAGGATGGACCCAGGTTTGATTCCCAGCATCCCATATGGTCCCCCAAGCCTGTCAGGAGCGATTTCTAAGTGCAGAGCCAAGAATAACCCCTGAGTGCCACCAGGTGAGACCTAACACCTCCCCAAAGAGCTTAATTAGGTATCTTGAGGTCCTTAAAATTTGCATTTTAAGGGGTCAGAGCAGTGCTGCAAGCTGTAGAATGCGCTAACCTAGAACAGACCGCATTTGATCTCCCAGCATCTCATATGATCCCCCAAGCTAGGAGTGATTTCTGACCGCATATCCAAGGTTACTTTAGGCTTGCCTTCAGAAATTATCCTGCCTGGCCTGGGTAATTTTTTTTTTCTGTTTATTTGGTTAGATTTTCTATCTATTGTTTTAGTGTATACCTCCAAACAAAGTTTTTTTTACCTAACATAACAGGTATTAAAAGCATAAGATAGGTATTTGCTTTTTTCCTTTAAACAGGTCCTAGATAGTCACAAAGTCACACAAGTGTGGTTACTTTATTTAATACATTAAAGTTAAAATATGCTAAGTTTTCGTTTTAATTGTTCTTAAAGCTAAGACCTAGAAAAACAAATTATTTTTACAGAGCAAGTTTATAAAAGTGGGGGCTTGAAATTTTTTAATAGCTAATACTTTTAAAATAGGTTTTTTTCTTGTTGATATAACTAACATTTATTTTCTGTTTATTTTTAAGACGAGCAAAAATCAAATTAAAGTAGATCTTGTAGATGAGAATTTTACTGAATTAAGAGGAGAAATAGCAGGACCTCCAGACACACCATATGAAGGCAAGTACTTTTCTCTGTATCCAAATATTGTGTGTATTAGAACTTTTCTAAAACATTAAATTAGAATAATCTTAAAGCAGCTATAAACTTAATGTATGATTAATTCACTTGATTCAGTTTATAATAACAGTTTTTAAATAACTTAGGTACTTTTCTAGACTAGGTCATTTTTATTTTCTTAAAATGTATTTGGTAGAACCAAGTTACAGACTATATAGATGAGAGTTGAATAATATAAAATATCAAGTATATTAAGCCTCTGATTTACAGGGACTGTGTAGACCAAGTTAACTTTAATTCTATTTTTAATAAACCTTGCTTTAAGTAAGATGGATAAAATGCTTAAATATAAAAATTTTAAGTTCCTTTCCCCTGGTATTTAGTAATCTGTATTTGTTTATTTTGTATATTTTTGGGGGGCTACACCCAGTATCACTCAGGGATTACTCCTGACTCTGCTTAGAGATTACTCCTGGCAGGCTCAGGAACAATGAAGAAGACATTGATTATCTCATATAAACGGAAAAAAAAATAAAGCAGGCAGGCAGCTTTATTTAACTTTGTGTTCACAGAGTATGTCTATAACTATGTTATACTGAAATTTTGGTGTGATTTGACTCAGAAATAAGCCTCAGTATCAAATGTCTAATATTAGTGCATGTTTGGGCTGATAGCATGAACTACATTTTTGCATAAAATACATACTCAACTATTTAGAAGAAATTATAATAGATTTTATGGTAATTATATTTGAGTTCTTGTAAGAGCTTTAATGTATTTTTCATCTAATGCATACAACAAACAATCTGAGGTAAGTACCATTACCCCTGTTTCATAGATGAAGATATACTTATTTGTCAGATAACAAAATATGTGGTTGAAAGATGTTGCTAGAATTTAAGTTGCCATTCTCTTGACTTAAAATTCTATGCTTTTTACTATTTTCTGCTACTGAATGAGCCAGGATTGATTGAACATGAGAAATGATTATATCTACTTTGAATATGGCAGGTCTCTCATTCATTTTTTTGGGTTGTTTTGCTTTTTTGTTTGGGGCCACTTGAAACTTTTTGGTCTTGGGGACCATGTGGTACTGGGAATTGAACCGGGGGTTCCAGCATATACAATTTGTGCTTCAGTCCTTTGAGTAATTTCTGGCCCTATAATCCTATAATGAATAATTAATTACCCAAAAATTTTTTTCAGAAAAACCCATTATTCTAGGATATTTTCCTTTTTCTTTTTTCTGCAGTGCCAGGGATTGAATCCAAGATCTTCTTACAAACATTCAAGGCAAGTGCTCTAACACTGAGCAGCATTTCTCATTTCTAGCCTGAATATTTTTACTTTTCATTAAAAAATTTAAAGATCCCATCATGTCATTAGTGATTTGTACCATAATTTGTTTTATTTTTTGGGCTATATCCAGCAGTGCTCAAGAACTAATGTTGGTAAGCTCTCTTCCTCATTTTAAAATTGGGGGCTAGAGGCTGGAGAGATAGCACAGCAGTAGGCCATTTGCCTTGCAAACTGCCGACCCAGGACTGGTGTTGGTTCGAATCCCGGCATTTCATATGATCCCCAGTGCCTGCCAGGAACAACTTCTGAGCAGAGCCAGGAAACCCTTGACTGCTGCTGGTATGGCCCAAAAACCAAAAATAAAATAAAATAAAATTGGGGGTCAGAGAGAGTATATCAACCGGTTAAAGCCGACTTGGGTTCTTTCTATAGCACCCCAGATGTTCCCCCTAGGGAACTAGAATGATACCTGAGCATAGCCAGGTGTGACTGAAAAAAAATTTTTTTTTGATTGTTTTGTTTTATAGTCCACATGGACCATGTTTTAAAATTAGGAATAGGGAATAATTCAAGGGCTAGCCCTAACTTCTTTCCTGATAAAGCAGTGACACCACATACCATTTACCCCCATGATGTGAGTGTGGTGTGCCCTAACCACTGCTGAGCACCAGTCATGACTGCATTACCAGGTGTAATAGCCCTTATAGCAAATAAAATAAGACAGTGTATCAAGTACCTCCTATGTGCCAGACCAGGTCTAGGTATACTTTTGTGGATGCTCTTTCACTTATTCTTATTTGATAAGCTCATTTTCTGCTGCTTCTACTATGAGTGCTGTTTGATAGGGTGTGTGTGTATGTGTGTGAGTATGTATTTGACTATTCTCAGAGGTAACTCTTAGCTCTGTGCTCAGGGATCAGTCTTGGTGACTCTTGGGGGACTATATGGGGTCACAAGAATCAAACCTGGGTACACTGTATATGTGCAGGCAAGCATCCTACCCATTGTACTTTCCCATTTGATAAGGTTGGGGGGAGGGGTGCATCTGGCAGTATTTGGGTTACTCCTGACCATATGCATGAATTTCTCCTAGAGAACTTGGGGGGGGGCTTATTTGGTGTTAATTATTGAATCCAGGTCTAATACTATCTCTAGCTCCTGATACTTTTTATGTTTGTTTTAGTTTTGGGGCCACACCCGACAGTACTCAGGAATTATTTCTGGTGGTACTCTGGGGGACCATACGTGATGTCATAGATTGAATCTGGATTGGCATAGCAAACACCCTCACCCTACCTGTTGTACTATCTCTCCAGTCCCTGATTTTTTTGTGTTGTTTTGTTTTGTTTTGTTTTGTTTTGTTTTGTTTTGGGTCACACCCGGCAATGATCAGGGGTTCCTCCTGGCTCTACGCTCAGAAATCTGCTCCTGGCAGGCTCAGGGAACCATATGGGTTGCTGGGATTTGAACCACTGTCCTTCTGCATTCAAGGCAAACACCTTACCTCCATGCTATCTCTCTGGCCCTCCAGCTCATGATTTTTGATTGATTGGGTTTTTTTTTTTTTTGTTTTTGTTTTTGGGCCACACCCAGAGGTGCTATGGGGTTACTCCTGGCATTACACTTAGGAATTATTCCTGGAAGTTTTCTGAGAAACATCTGGGATGCTGGGATTGAACCCGGGTTGGCCACATGCAAGGCGAGTGTCCTGCCTGCTGTGCTGCTCTGGCCCCAACCCCTGGTGTATGTATGTATATATATATTTTGGTTTTTGGGCCATACCCGGTGGTGCTCAGGGGTTACTCCTGGCTGTCTGCTCAGAAATAGCTCCTGGCAGGCATGGGGGACCATATGGGACACCGGGATTTGAACCAACCACCTTAGGTCCTAGATCGGCTACTTGCAAGGCAAACGCTGCTGTACTATCTCTCCGGGTCCCCCTGGTATATTTTTATTGCAGAGTTGGCCCATACCTAGCAGTGCTCAGGTGTTACTCCTGGCTCTGCACTAAGAAATCTCTCCTGGCAGGCTCGGGAGACCATATGAGATTCTGGGGATTGAACCTGGGTCAGCCTTGTGCAAGGTAAATGCCCTATCTGCTGTGCTATTGCTTCAGCCACATCCCTAATACGTTTTAATAGTTTTTTAGGGTATATATTTGAGTTTGATTAGCTTACATTGTTTTCTTTTTGTTTTTGGTCATACCTGGCAGTACTCAGGGGTCACTCCTGGCTTTACGCTCAGAAATCGCTCCTGGCAGGCTCTGGGGACCGTATGAGATACCTGGATTCAAACCACTGTCCTTCTGCATGCAAGGCAAATGCTTTACCTCCATGCTATCTCTCCGGCCCCGTACATTGTTTTCTTTTTATTATTAAAATCAAGTATATTTGTTTTGGTGTTTTTGTTTATTAGTCTGTTTTTTGGGGGGGTAACATAGTTGGCTCAGGGATTATGCTCAGGGGACCATATGGGATGCTGGGGTTTGAACCCCAGGTTAGCACTGTGCAAGACAAGCATCCTATTCCCATTATACTATTGTGACGCCTCTTTTATTTTTTTAAGTACAGCCTCTTTATTATTAAAAATATGGAATGTGGGGCCCGGAGAGATAGCACAGCGGTGTTTGCCTTGCAAGCAGCCGATCTAGGACCTAAGGTGGTTGGTTCGAATCCCGGTGTCCCATATGGGCCCCTGTGCCTGCCAGGAGCTATTTCTGAGCAGACAGCTAGGAGTAACCCCTGAGCACCGCCGGGTGTGGGCCCCCCCCCAAAAAAAAATGGAATGTTGAGGCCGGCGTGGTGGCGCTAGAGGTAAGGTATCTGCCTTGCCAGCGCTAGCCTAGGACGAACCGCAGTTCGATCCCTCGGCGTCCCATATGGTCCCCCAAGCCAGGAGCGACTTCTGAGCGCATAGCCAGGAGTAACCCCTGAGCGTCACCTTGTGTGGCCCCAAAACCAAAAAAAAAGGAATGTTTCACGAAGTTGCGTGTCATCCTTGCACAGGGGCCATGCTAATCTTCTGGTACAGCTCTTTATGATTAAAATTTAAACAAAAAGATGACCAGATTATTTTGGAAAAACACCATTTCCAGGTGCATTCCCAGGGCAAGTTTTCATACTTAAAAAAATACGAGAATGGGGTCAGCGAGATGGCTGTAAAGGTAAGGTGTCGCTAGCCAAGGAAGGACCACGGTTCGATCCCCCGGCGTCCCATATGGTCCCCCTGAGCATCAAATGGGTATGGCCCGAAAAACAAAACAAAAAAAAATGCGAGAATGAAATATTTCGATAATAATGTGCTTTAGTTGGGTTTTTATTTTTATTCTGCTTTGTTTTGTTTTTGGGTCACCTCAGCCAGGCTTGGGAACCAAATGGGGTACTGGGTATTGGACCCGGGTCAGCAGCATGCAAGGCAAGTACACTACCAGCTGTACCATCATCATTCCTGACCCCATTTTGATTATTTATTGATGAATGCTTTTTTTTTTTTTTTTTTTTGGTTTTTTGGTTTTTTGGGCCACACCCGGTAACGCTTCGGGGTTACTCCTGGCTATGCGCTCAGAAGTTGCTCCTGGCTTGGGGGACCATATGGGTCGCCGGGGAATCGAACCTCAGTCCGTCCAAGGCTAGCACAGGCAAGGCAGGCACCTTACCTCTAGCGCCACTGCCCGGCCCCTATTGATGAATTCTCGATAGTTACCATTGCTTTTTCTTTGGAAAACAAAAACACCCTTAATAGCAAAGGGAGCATTTTGTGTGTAGATCATTAAGTAATTTGGTAATTATATAACAAGATGCCTATTTTACGTACTGAAAAAATTTTAATGTAAAGGTAACATAACATACCCATGGGAAAATTGTTGTTTTGTTGGTTTTTTGGTTTTTGGGCCACACCCAGCAGTGCTCAGGGGTTACTCCTGGCTATCTGTTCAGAAATAGCTCCTAGCAGGCATAGGGGACCATATGGGACACCGCTGTGCTATTTCTCTGGGCCCGGGAAAATTGTTTTATGCATGGTAACCATATATGTATAACTGAAATTTGGTTTAATAGCTTAGTGATAGAGACATAGTTTAGTATGGGGCCAGATCACTAGCTCAGTGGGTAGGGCGTTTGCTGGGTCAATTCCAACTCCAGATTTGATCCCCACCATCCCATATGGCCCCCCCAAGCGTGCCAGAAATCATTTCTGAGCTCAGAGCCAGGAGTAACCCTGAATGCAACAGGATATGGCCTAAAAAAGTTTAGTTCTTGGGGCCGGAGAGATAGCATGGAGGTAAAGCGTTTGCCTTGCATGCAGAAGGAAGGACGGTGGTTCAAATCCTGACATCCCATATGGTTCCCCCGAGCCTGCCAGGAGTGAGTAACCTCTGTGCACTGCCGGGTGTGACCCAAGAACCAGAAAAAAAAGAAAAAGAAGTTTAGTTCTTGAAGTTTGTTTTATTTTCTTTTTTCCCCCATAAGAATTATCTTTTGGGGCCGGGCGGTGGCGCTAAAGGTAAGGTGCCTGCCTTGCCTGCGCTAGCCTTGGACGGACCGCGGTTCGATCCCCCGGTGTCCCATATGGTCCCCCAAGCCAGGAGCAACTTCTGAGCGCATAGCCAGGAGTAACCCCTGAGCGTTACCGTGTGTGGCCCAAAAACAAAAACAAAAAAAAAAAAAAGAATTATCTTTTAGAGGGGCTGGAAAGCGGTAGTACAAGTGTAGGGCATTTGCCTTGCAAGCACTAACCTAGGACGAACTGCAGTTTGATCCCCCGGCATCCCATATGCCCAAGCCAGGAGCGATTTCTGAGCACATAGCCAGGAGTAACTCCTGAGCATCACCGGGTTTAGCCCCAAAACAAAAACAAACAAACAAAAAAGAATTATCTTTTAGAGCGAGAGAGACATGGTATAGGGTTGAAGGCACTTGTCTTGCATGCAGCTTTCTCTGGTTCATTCTCTACTGTACATATGGTTCCTGATCATCACCAGCATGGCCCCTGAACACTGCAATATGCGGCAAGTCACACACATGCACGCACGCATGCAGACTCTGGTTTATTTTTTGCTATATCTTGTTTCTGCTTGGGACCACTCTTGTTTTTTTGTTTTTTGTTTGTTTGTTTGTTTGTTTGTTTTTTGGGTCACCCGGCAATGCTCAGGTGTTACTCCTAGCTCTGTACTCAGAAATCACTCCTGGCAGACTCGGGGACCGTATGGGTTGCCGGGATTTGAACCACGCCCATCCTGGGTGGGCTTTATGTAAGGCAAATGCCCTACCACTGTGCTATCTCTCCAACCCCTTGTGACCACTCTTTATAGTTATATGATTATACCGATCTTTTTTTTTTTTTTTTTTTTTTGGTTTTTGGTGTTTGGGTCACACCCAGCAACGCTCGCGGGTTACTCCTGGCTCTACGCTCAGAAATTGCTCCTGGCAGACTCTGGGGACCATATGGGATGCTGGGATTCGAACCACCGTCCAGCGTCTAAGGCAGAACGCCCTACCGCTTCACTATCTCTCCGGCCCCTATACCAAACTTTTTTTGGGTGGTTTTTGGGTCACACCAGGCAGTGCTCAGGGGTTATTCCTGGCTCCAAGCTCAGAAATTGCTCCTGGCAGGCACGGGGGACCATATGGGACGCCGGGATTCGAACCGATGACCTCCTGCATGAAAGGCAAACACCTTACCTCCATGCTATCTCTCCGGCCCCTATACCAAACTTTTTAATGGTGGGGTATATACCAGTTTTTTTTTGTTAGGTTTCACAAACTCTCTCCTGTTACCACACAGTTCCATCTTTCTCCTCCTACCCATTCACTTCCTTGTTCTATTGATGGGTGATCAATTGTTACTACTCTTATGTTTTGCTAAACAATTGCCCTACCTTCTGTGCTATCTCTTAATTCCTGTTTTCATTTTTTTGTTTTGTTTTTGGATCACACCGGGCAGTGCTCAGGGGTTCCTCCTGGCTCTATGCTCAGAAATCACTCCTGGCAGGCTCGGGACAGTATGGGATGCCGGGATTCGAACCGCCATCCTTCTGCATGCAAGGCAAATGCCCTATTTCCATGCTATTTCTCCAGCCCCTGTTTTCATTTTTTGAAGAAATATTTTATTTATTTTGGTTTGGTTTGGTTTTGGTCACACCTGATGGCACTCAGGTTACTCCGGCTTTGCACTCAGAAGTGGCTCCTAGCAGGCTTGGGGGACCATATGGGATGCTGGATTTGAACCACAGTTTGTCCTGGTTTTGCTGCGTGCAAGGCAAAGGCCCTACTGCTGTGTTTTTTTTTTTCTTCTTTCCTCTTTCAGTTTTAGATTTTTGGTCACACCGACAGCACTCGGGTCACTTCTGGTTCTGTGCTCAAAAATCGCTCCTGGCAGTTTCGGGGGACCATAAGGGATGCCGGGATTCGAACCACTGTCCTTCAGCATGCAAGGCAAACACCCTACTTCCATGCTATCTCTTCGGCCCATTTTATAAGTTTTAACATAAATCATTTAATTCTTGATTATATGATCCTTTTAGTTTTATTGTTATGTCAATGTATCTTTGATAACCTGTATTTATTGAAAAATATACATGAGGGCGACAGGGATATAGCACAGTGAGTAGGCCTTGTGGCAGCCAACCAGGGTTTGATCCCTGGCATCTCATATAGTCCCTCAAGCCTGCCAGGAGTGATTTCTTTTGGGGGGAGGTGATTTCTGAGTACAGAGCCAGGAGAAACCCTTGAAACCCTTGCATGCCACTGGATGTGGCCCAGAAACAAAAAAATATGCATGCATATATTATCATTAGAGTGGAAATGGGAGTTGTTTGTTTTTTTGTGCAATACCTGGCAGTGCTCAGGGGTTACTCCTGGCTCTGCACAGAATATGGGGTACCAGGGATAGAATTTGGGTTGACTGTGTGCAAAGCAAAGGTTCTGCCAACTCCAGCCTCAGGAGTAGAAAGGATTGGAACCCAGGAATACATCATGTATTCAGTCCCTAGTTCTACAAACAAAATGAGAGAGAGTTGGTGATGGGCATTTTTTCTTTGTCTTTTAAGCTTTAGGGCTGGAGCTGAGTAATGCAGTGTTTAGGTTGACCCAGGTTCAACTCAAGGTATCACATAGTCGTTTAAGCGTCACTGGGTACAACTTTGGAGGTTCCCTGGCATTAAGTCTTTTTTTTTTTTTTTTTTTTTTTATTTGGTTTTTGGGTCACACCCGGCAGTGCTCAGGGGTTACTCCTGGCTGTCTGCTCAGAAATAGCTCCTGGCAGGCACGGGGGACCATATGGGACACCGGGATTAGAACCAACCACCTTTGGTCCTGGGTCGGCTGTTTGCAAGGCAAATGCTGCTGTGCTATCTCTCCGGGCCCAAGGCATTAAGTCTTGAATAGCATCTCATCCTCAGGTCTTTGCATTGAACTGCCACCTTTGTTGACAAAGAATTGTCATTGGGCCTTTAGGCCTTCTGAACACAGCCTGAAAGCCATCTTAACAAATCATAACATAGGGTCCAGAGAGATAGCACAGAGAGTAAGGTGCATGTGGCGGATCCAGATTCTGTCCCTGACAACCCATGTGATCTCCCAATCACCTCCAGAAGTAATTCATGAGTAGAGAACCAGGAGTAACCCCAGATTGTCTCCAGGTGTGGCCTTAAAAATTTCAGTTTTTGGACCACAACTGACTGTGCTCAGTGCTTATTTCTGGCTCTTTGCTCAGGAATTACTCCTGGCCATGCAAGGGACCATATGTTGTTTTGGGGGTTGAATCTGGGTCCACACATGGAAGACAGAATACCCTACCCACTGTACTATCTCTCAGGTCCCACTTTTCTTTTTTGTTTTTGTATAATAAATATCACAAATTTTCAGTAATTGTGTATGAAATATGGTGTGATAACTGGATTCTCACTTTGCTCTAGTGATTATTTTGGAGCATTCAAAAAAAATTTATTGGTCCAGAGAAATAGTACAGCAGGTACACTTGCCCTGTATGTGACCAGCCCAGTTTAGATCCCCGGCATTCCATACAGCAATGATTCCTGAGTGCAGAGCCAGGAATAATCCCTGAGCACTGACAGGTATAGCCCAAAAACAAACACATAAAATTTTTCTATGAAAGATTAGAAAGATTATAACCAGAAATTCAATATTTAGGCCAAATTTGTTATACCTGTTTAGGCCAAATTTGTTATACCTGTTCTTTAAATTTAACATTTATAACTGAATGTAGGCTTCTCTAGTCACACAATCTCTTTTGTGTCTTTCTTTTTTTGTTTTGACTACTTTCCTGTTTGCAAGCATTTAATTTAAGCATTGCATTTCTTTCTTTGGAATGCTATTAAAAAGGATTAGGTGGAACTGGAGTGATAGCACAGGGGGTAGGGCACTTGCTTTGCATGTGGCTGACCCTGGTTTGGTATCTGGCATCACGTATGGTCCCCCAAACTTGACAGAAATAAACCCTGAGCATCACCCAGTGTGGCCAAAAAAAAAAAAAAAAAGAAAGTGTGACTGTGAGGCCCTAGGTTCGATCTCCAAAGCTGCCAAAATTAATGGGGGAGGGCATATAAAGAGAACTTGACTAAAAATTTAGGTTTTAAGTGACACTAAGTGAATTGCTTTTTTATTTTTTTTCCCAGAGCTGTACATAACAATGGAGAATGTGGGGGGGGGGTGTTTGTTTTGGGGCCACACCCAGCAGAGCTCATATCACTCCAGGCTCTGTGCTCAGAAATCACACCAGTCAGGCTTGGGTTACCGAATGAGATGCCGGTGATCAAATCTGGGTTGGCAAACACCCTACTCACTGTGCTATCACTTTGGCCCCTGGAGAATATGTTTTTGAAAGAATCTACAATATTTTGAGAAGTTGAGTGTATGAATATTGAAGTTATTTCTAGCATAATTTTCACTTTATCTTTATTCTTTAAAAGTCTTTTTCTTTTTTTTCTTTTTGTGGTTTTTGGGTCACACACGGCAGTGCTCAGGGGTTATTCCTGGCTCCATGCTCAGAAATTGCTCCTGGCAGGCACGGGGGACCATATGGGACGCTGGGATTCGAACCGATGACCTTCTGCATGAAAGGCAAACGCCTTACCTCCATGCTATCTCTCCAGCCCCTATCTTTATTCTTTTTTTTTTTTTTTTTTTTTTTTTTTTTGGTTTTTGGGCCACACCCGGTAACGCTCAGGGGTTACTCCTGGCTATGCGCTCAGAAGTCGCTCCTGGCTTGGGGGACCATATGGGACACCGGGGGATCGAACCGCGGTCCGTCCAAGGCTAGCGCAGGCAAGGCAGGCACCTTACCTCTTGCGCCACCGCCCGGCCCCATCTTTATTCTTTAGATTGGGGCCATACCCACAAGTGCTCAGGGACTGCTCTTCGCCCATGCTTGGGGGATCCTTCCTAGCCATGCTCAGAGCCATATAATGTTGGGAATCAAACCTAGGCCTACTTAACATGATGCACATGCTCTGCCCATTGAGCTATTTATTGGTCCCTTATGGGGTTTTTTTTTTTTTGGGGGGGGGGGTCAGGGTTCACACCCGGTGGTGCTCGGGAATTATACTGGCTCTGTGCTCAGAAATTGCTCCTGGCAGGCTTGGGGGACCATATGGGATGCTGGGATTTGAACCAACAACCTTATGCATGCAAGGAAAATGCCATACCTCCATGCTATCTCTCCGGCCCTCATTTTTGGGGTTTTTTTTGGTGGAAAATATAAGCTATAGATAAAAGTCATACAATGAAAACTTGATGTATTGATGTATTTGAGCATTCAGCTTTAGTAGTCATTAATTTGGTCAATCTTTGAACAGATCCCTTGATTTTTTTGGGGGAATAGCTTTTAATGTTAACTATTTAAGCAGCAGGTTTTTGGGGAGAGGGCACACCTGTTAATGCTCAGGAGTTACTCCTGGTTCTATGCTCAAAAATTACTCCTGGCAGACTCATATGGCAGGGAACCATATAAGATGTCCAGGATTGAATCTGGGTCAGCCTTGTGCAAGGCAAATGCCCTACCTGCTGTGCTATCCCACTGGCCCCTTAAGCAGTTTAATTGCTGTATTTTGGAATAGTGAGTGCTGATAAAAACAAGAAGTATTGGGTTTAATTTAGGGCACATGCAATTTGGGAGTGTCTTTGCACTTGAGAAATATTTTCAGTTTATAACAAAATTTTATATATCTATTCTTTACCATCTTTGCTTTTCTCTTTGTATTCTCCTTGTTTTCTTTCATTTTTTGTTATTTATCATTTCTTACCAGAGCAGTTTAAAAAATTCAAAAAGAGGGGCCGGAGAGATAGCATGGAGGTAAGGCGTTTGCCTTTCATGCAGGAGGTCATCGGTTCGAATCCCGGCATCCCATATGGTCCCCTGTGCCTGCCAGGGGCAGTTTCTGAGCCTGGAGCCAGGAATAACCCCTGAGCACTGCCGGGTGTGACCCAAAAACCAAAAAAAAAAAAAAAAAAAATTCAAAAAGATATAATCTATACTACTTATCCCAAGTAGTATAATATATGCTATTTATCTCTACTATTCAGTATTGTAGTCTTTGTGCATTTAATATATTCATATGTCTCTTGTTCTACTAATCATTGATAAACTAACAGTTGTATAAAATGGATAGATACATTTTTGTCGGCCTTCAAAAAGTTAAAAGTAATGTTACTGAATACCTTCCTTTGTGTTTCAATTTAAATGAATTTGTCGTAATTGAGTATGAAGTAGTACAATTTTTGAACATTTCTTTTGCTGTATATTGCTTCAGATATTTGAGGTGAATAGCTCTCTTAACTCTCATGTTTTCCCCATATTTTTTAGGAGGAAGATATCAACTGGAGATAAAAATTCCAGAAACATATCCATTTAATCCCCCTAAGGTATTGTAAGCATATTTTTAAATCTCTGTGCATATATGTTTTATATATATGTTTTATTTGTTTCTAATTTCTGGACCTCACAGACAGTGTGTGGGTCTTATTCGTGGCTCTGTAACCAGGGATCTCTCCTAGCAGTGCTGAGGGGACCATTTGCAGTGCTGTGGATCAAACTCAATTCAGCCAGTGTAAAGCAAGCACTTTATCCTCTGCCCTCTCTTTCCAGCCTCCTTTTCTTTCTTCTTCCTCTCCTTCCCCCCTTTTGTGTCCTTAAGATCTTACTGTCCTTTGAATAGTTCTTAGAAAATGATCTGGAATTCATTCAGCCTATTGGGTCTTTTTTGTTTATTTTTGGGTCACACCCGGCTGCGCTCAGAGGTTACTCCTGGCTCTATGCTCAGAAATCGCCCCTGGCAAGCACAGGGGACCATATGGGATGCTGGGATTCGAACCACCGTCCTTCTGCATGATAAAAACGCCTTACCTCCATGCTATCTCTCCGGCCCCTATTGGGTCATTTTTGCTGGGAGTTGAGGTAGGTAGAGAAACAGAGTGATGCTTAAAGGCAACTCCAGTCTTTGAAGTTATTCCAAAAACCATGTACTTGTTGGGCATCAAATTTGGAGAACCAGCCTGCAAAGCATGCGTCTGCCCTCTGAGCTATCTTCTGCTCCAGTTGCTTCTCTCTTTTGTGAAGGGAAGGGTGATGTGGAGCTTTTCCTCAACTCTGTTTAGTGAGCCATAGACTATGTAGGGAAGAGGTTCTAGGCAAGCCATGTGCAAGGCAAGATCTTAACTCCTATACTATTTCTCCAGCCCATAGTTTGTGTTCTCTATTTTTTCCTATACATATTTCTTTTTCTTTCTTTCTTTTTTTTTTTGTTTTTTTTTTTTTTTGTTTTGTTTTGTTTTGTTTTTGTTTTTGGGCCACACCCGGCGATGCTCAGGGGTTACTCCTGGCTGTCTGCTCAGAAATAGCTCCTGGCAGGCACGGGGGACCAGATGGGACACTGGGATTCAAAACAACCACCTTTGGTCCTGGATTGGCTGCTTGCAAGGCAAACACTGCTGTGCTATCTCTCCCGGCCCATGACTGGAAATCTTAAGCAATACAGTGAACAGGGCGCTTGCTTTGCACTGTCCCTGATAATCCTTTAGTATATGACTAAATTTTGAAACTATATCCTCAGTTAAGCAAATAGTTGTAGATAAAATGCCACGTCCATGTGTCATTCTTACATCTTCCTACCTCCCTAAATAAAATATGATATAAGGGCTTTTGTGGCATTTTAGGAGGGGTTAGAGGGTGGGTGTTCAGGGTTCTATATATCCTGTACATCTCAGTTTATTAGGACTTTCATAAAGATTTTAAAGTAATGCATATAGTTGAGGCCATAATGATAGTTCAGTGGGACAGGTTTCTTGCCTTAAAAGTGCCAACTCAGGGGGCTGGGAAGGTGGCGCTAGAGATAAGGTGTCTGCCTTGTAAGCTCTACCAAGGAACGGACCGCGGTTCGATCCCCCGGCGTCCCATATGGTCCCCCCAAGCCAGGGGCGATTTCTGAGCACATAGCCAGGAGTAACCCCTGAGCGTCAAACGGGTGTGGCCCAAAAACAAAAACAAAACAAAACAAACAAAAAAAAGTGCCAACTCAGGTTCAATTTGCATCATCCCGTAAGATCACCCAGGCCAGGGGCCAGAGTGATAGCACAGCAGTAGGGTGTTTGCCTAGCATGCGGCTGATCCAGGATGGACAATGGTTCAAATCCTGGCATCCCATATGGTCCCCGAGCCAGAGACTTTCAGGAGAGATTTCTGAGCTACAGAAACTATAGATTTTGTTCTAATGCTGCATATGCAGTCTTTTTGGTTATCTTGTAGCTCCCATAATTTTAGGATATGATTTGGTTAAAAGTAACTTATTACACAAAAAAGTTTGCAAATTTAAATAATTAAAAATAAATAAATCTGGTGTGCAAAAATTGCTTGGAACACTGAGTATATAATTTGCATGATGGTTTGATTACCAATTGTGCATCGTCCCTGAGCCTCAATGGGAGTAATTCTTAAACACCACAGGACCAGGGGCCGGAGAGATAGCATGGAGGTAAGTCGTTTGCCTTTCATGCAGGAGGTCATCGATTCGAATCCTGGCGCCCCATATGGTCCCCCGTGCCTGCCAGGAGCAATTTCTGAGCCTGGAGCCAGGAATAACCCCTGAGCACTGCCGGGTGTGACCCAAAAACCACAAAAAAAAAAAAAAAAAAAGAACCCACAAAACCAGAATAACAGTTCTGTTAGGGTGGAGCCCAAAGAACTGGAGCACATTCTCTTTATTTGGGACCCTGGACTGGTTCCCTGATCACATTGCTTGATCCACTAACTGACTCAAAACCAAAATTCTAGGGGCCGGAGAGATAGCACAATGGTAGGGTGTTTGCCTTGTACGCAGCCGACCAAGGAGGGACAGTGGTTCTAATCCTGGAATCCTGTGCATGCCAGGAGCGATTTCTGAGTGCAGAGCCAGGAGTAACCCCTGAGCGCTGCCAGGTGTGACCAAAAAACAAACAACAATAATAATAAAAACCAAAATTCTGCATAAGCATTTGTGTGTGTGTGTGTGTGTGTGTGTGTGTGTGTGTGTGTGTGTGTGGTTTTTGGGTCACACCCAGCAGTACTCAGGGGTTACTCCTGGCTCCATGCTCAGAAATTGCTCCTGGCAGGCACGGGGGACCATATGGGACGCCGGGATTCGAACTAATGACTTTCTGCATGAAAGGCAAACGCCTTACTTCCATGCTATCTCTCCGGCCCCATGCATAAGCATTTTTGGCATAATTTATTTACTTCTGCTTTTTGGGCCACGCCCGGTGACGCTTAGTGGTTACTCCTGGCTATGCACTCAGAAATCGCTCCTGGTTTGGGGGATCATCTGGAAAGCCGGAGGATCAAACTCTAATCTGTCCTAGTTAGTGAAAAGCAAGTCAAATGACCACTTACGCCACCGCTCCAGCCCCTAGTTATTTGTGCTTTGCAGTCACACCTCGTGTTGTTCATTTGTGTTTGGAATACAATTATAAAATGTGGGAACCACTTTGGAAAATAGTTTTGATCAAAATAGAGAACAATAATTTTAAGATAGCAGTTCTTTTTCATATTCTTTGATTAGAAATAAAAACACCCAGCCAAGACAGTACAGTGGATAGGGGGACCTTGCACATTACCAACCTATATTCAGTCTCCGGCATCCCATATGCTTTCTCCTAGCCTGCCAGGTATAATTCCTTAGTGCAGACCTAGGAATAACCTCTATGGGCTAGAGCGTTTGCACAAGTGGTAGGCCATTTGCCTTGCACACGCTAACCTAGGACAGATGGCAGTTCGATCCCCCGGCATCCCATGTGGTCCCCCGAGCCAGGAGCAATTTATTTCTGAGCGCATAGCCAGGAGTAACCCTGAACATCACTGGGTGTGGCACTTCCCCAAAATAATTCAAAACATGTCCATTCCGTATGAGTTGTACATAAATGTTCCAGCATGTTTATAGTAGCCCCCAAATCGAAGTGATATTAAGTATCCATCAGCTGGGGCTGGATAATACATTGTGTACATATAGGTAATTTATAATGGACAGGTAACAATGTACAGTGTGTATGGTGCTTTTCTTGCATGTCGTCAACCTGAGTTCTCTCCCAGTACTCTGGTTCCTTCCCCTGAGAACCACTAGGAGCAGCTGGCCTGGGTTTGATACCTCACATCTCATATAATCACCTGAGTACTTCCAGGAATGTCCCTGAGTGCAGAGCCAGGAGTAACTCCTGAGCACCGCCAGGTGTGACCCAGAAACAAACAAACAAAAAAATGTGGGTTTACTTACATTACGGATGTGACTTAGATCATAGAACACATGTCCTTCATATGGAGATTCTGGATTTGATGTCTAAGCACTGCACAGCACCTTAACACTACCAGGAATGCCTACCTCTTCCTCCCTTCTTACCACCACCCCAGCCACCATAAAAGTGTGAGCTTATATAAAAGCAATGAGGAATCATTGAAGAGCCTGAGGAAATTTGTATTAAAGAGCTCCTTTTTGTTTTTTGTTTAGAGTAAATTGATTTGGTGCACCTTGGGTAAAGAATGAACATTTTCTTTTTTTTGGGGGGGGGGGGTTTTCACACCCGGCAGTCCTCAGGGGTTATTCTTGGCTCTATTCTCAGAAATCGCCCCTAGCAGGCACAGGGGACCATATGGGATGCGAGGATTCAAACCACCGACCTTCTGCATGAAAGCTCTGAATGATCATTTTCTTAGATTAATTACCAACCACAAGATTGGTGTTTTTCTTTTTGTTTGGTTTTTTGGGCCACACCTGTTTGATGCTCAGGGGTTACTCCTGGCTAAGCGCTCAGAAATCGCCCCTGGCTTGGGGGGACCATATGGGACGCCGGGGGATCGAACCGCGGTCCTTCCTTGGCTAGCGCTTGCAAGGCAGACACCTTACCTCTATACCCACCTCGCCGGCCCCAGGATTGGTGTTATTTGGATGAAGATAAATGGATATCATTGTAAACTATTTTAAGAATGTTTTAATTGGGGGCTGGAGAGATAGCTTGGAGGTAAGGTGTTTGCCTTGCATGCAGAAGGCCGGTGGTTCGAATCCCAGCATAATAATCTGAGAATTTTACTTTTTCAATTTTGTTTAAGCTATATGGTTGTTTTGGGGGCTGTTTTTGTTTTCCTGTTATCTTAAAACTCAAGTGTGCTTTATTTTCTAGGTCCGGTTTATCACTAAAATATGGCATCCTAATATTAGTTCCGTCACAGGGGCCATTTGTTTGGATATCCTGAAAGATCAATGGTAAGAGATTTTGAGTTCAACTTCTCTATATGAATTTTAAGATTACATTTAGTTATTACCTGTTGCCTTAAAAACAAACTTACATTATACTTTATCTAGGTAAGAGTTTTAGACTAGTTTAGCTTTACGTAAATTTATAATTGAAAATATGTTTTAACTGACTCAAATCTTAATACTTTAATACTTAAATAATGACCAATGTCACTGCTGGTTCTAAATAGTCTTATTTGCAGAGAGATATAAATACTAAGTATCGAGTAATCAGATTTGGCTTTACTGAGATAGACAAGAGAAACAAAAGTTATATTGAGGGGCTAGAGCAATAGTATAACACTAGGGCTCTTGCCTTGTACACAGGTCAACTGATGGTTTGATCACAGCATCTGGTATGGTTCCCTGAACACTGCCAAGACTAATTTCTGGGGGCAGGGTCTAGAGTAACTGCTAAGCATTGCTGTTATGGTCTAAAAACAAGCCAAAAAAAAAGTAATATTGAGTAGATTTTTTTTGGTTTTTGTTTTTTTGAGCCACACCTGGCGGCGCTCAGGGGTTACTCCTAGGGTCGCTGTATGCAATACAAACGCCCTACTACTGTGTTATCTCTGGCCCCAACATGCTAGGTTTTTTTTTTTTTTATAATTGAAACGTAATTTTGGGTCTAGCATGTTGGGGGGGAGCACATGCAGTCATGCTTAGGGCTCACTACTGACAGGATTTAGAGAACTAATATGAGGAGCATGCATTCAGGGCAGACACCTTACCTGCTTGCTATCTCTGACCAGATAGTGATTTAAGAGGCTTAACTTACCGTATTTTCCAGCGTATAAGACGACTTTTGAAACAAAAAAAGTCAACCGAAAATCGGGGGTCGTCTTATACGCCGAGTATATCCTGAAAAATGTTTCAATATGCTGCTAAATGAAAATTTTCCGAATATTGCCACAAAACGAATTTTCCAACTCGATCCTGCACCAATCACTGCAAGGCTGCTCGGACTGCCTCTCTAACTCAGCCAATCCAAGCAAGCTTTTACGCATGCAAATTAGACAATGTTCTGTACAGAATCTACACTGTTAAAAGCCTGCTCAGATTGGCCAGAGTCAGAGAGGAAGTCTATGACAGTATAACCTTTGAACCTTTGCTTGTTGTGATTTGCTCACTGTGGTACAGATAGTTGCAGCACAGGAACGTTCTGTCTGATTCAGCAAATATAGGCCTAAACCTATGTTTTAACTGCAAAATTAGGGGGTTATCTTATACGCCGGAAAATACGGTATTAACATTTTTTCCCCATCTCCTTTCCCTCTCTCCCTCCCTCCCTCCCTCCTTCCCTCCCTCTCTGCCTTCTTTCCTTCTTTTCTTCCCTTTCTTTTTTTTCCTCTTTTCTTTTCTTTTCTTTTGGTTTTTGGGCCACACCTGATGACGCTCAGGGGTTACTCATGGCTATTCGCTCAGAAATCGCTCCTGACTTGGGTGACCATATGGGATACCAGAGATCGAACCAAGGTCCATCATGGATCAGTCAAACGCCTTACTGCTGTACTATTGCTCCAGCCCCACTCTTTTTCTTTTCTTTTCTATTCTTTTCTATACCTTTCCTTCCCTTTCCCTTTTCTTTTTTTTTTTTTTTTTCTTGTGTGGGGAGATACCCTAATGTGTTCAGGGCTTATTCCTGGCTCTGCAGTTGAGCTCTGAGAGCATATAGTATGTCATGATCAAACCCCAGTCCCTCACATGCAAGGCAAGCATCCTGCCCACCTTTATATTTATATATATATATATATATATATATATATATATATATATATATATATATATATATATATATAAATAAATAAATTATTATCTTCCTGTCTCTCCCTTTCATCTCTCCCCTACACACACAGAGATTGAAGTTTTATTTATTTATTTATTTATTTTTAGTTTTTGGGCCACACCCGTTTGACACTCAGGGGTTACTCCTGGCTACGCGCTCAGAAATCGCCTCTGGCTTGGGGGGACCATATGGGACACCAGGGGATTGAACCCTGCAGTCTGTCCTAAGCTAGCACTTGTAAGGCAGACACCTTACCTCTAGCGCCACCTTCCCGGCCCTGAGATTGAAATTTTTTATGAAGTGGTGAACATCATCGCAAGCACTTGTTTTTGTTTTTGTTTTGTTTTTTTGTGGTTTTTGGGTCACACCCAGCAGTGCTTAGGGGATACTCCTGGCTCCATGCTCAAAAATTGCTCCTGGCAGGCATGGGGACCATATGGGACACTGGGATTTGAACTGATGACCTTCTGCATGAAAGGCAAACACCTTACCTCCATTTGTCTCTCCGGCCCCACATGCACTTGTTGACTAATTTATATCTCCTAGGAGAAATGTTTACTCAGCTTTTTTCGAGGTAGGAGCTGTATGCCTTGTGGTGCTTTGGACTATATGGGACTGTGGATCAAATCCTGGTCACTTGACAAAAAATTCAGCCCTCTAGGGTCTCCCTTTCTTTTCTGGGAGACAGATTGGCTCGAAAGCCTTCTCAGGAGTTTTAGAGGCCCCTCACTTGGCAAATGGCCTTATGTGCAAGGTTTGAAGGTGTCTTTGGTGCTGTGACTTCCATCGCTGTACCCAGCCAATACTTGGGAGAGGCTATGTGAGATGTAGGGTATGAAACCAGGGGTTGCAAGGCATGTACTTCAAGCCCTGCATGATCTCTCTGCAACCTGTTTTCTCCTTTAAATTTGCTTTATTCAAACCCGTCTTCAATTTCAGCCTGAGTAACAGTGAACTAGGAAATGAAGGAGAAGGATGTCCTCAAATTCCTTACCATAGGCACCCACGCAGGTGGGAGTAACCTGGACTTCCAAATGGAACATTTCCAATATTAATGTTTGCAAGTAATTTATCTCAGTTGGGTTTTTGTGATTTTTTTTTGTTTGTTTGTCTGTCTGTTTCTGGACCAAACCCACTCAAGGTTGCTCAAGGTTTATTTCTGTTTGGCTCGAGGGATTATTTGAGATGCTGGAGATTGAACCCTGGTTGGCCATATGCAAGGCAAGCGCCATATCTACTGTATTATCTTGTTTATTTTTCCTTATATCCTTTTATTGAAAGGAGGGTTTCCCTGCCTTTATCCAGCAGTTCTTTTATTTTTATGGGTTTTGTGTCATGCCCGAGCAATGCTCAGTGGCTACTATTGGTCTAGTGCTCAGAAGTCATTCTTAGTGGTATCAGTCAGGGACTGCATGCAGAGTCAATTGTTTTTAGCCTTTTGAGCTATTTTTTCCAGTTCATCCACAGAAGTAAATTTTGTGGGGAGGGGTCCACACCCCACAGTGCTCAGGGGTTACTCTTGCTTCTGTGCTCAGAAAGCATTCCTGGCAGGCTTGGTGAGCCATAAGGATGCCGGGGATTAATCCTGGGTTGTTCGTATACCAACCCACTGTGCTATTTCTCCAGCCCCTCACATAGGGATTTTGAGTAACATACATTTGGACTTTACTCAGGACCATTACAAGTGTTTGTGTCCTGTATGTGCATAGCCTGATGCTGCAGCTCTGCTGATTGGGATTGGCAACTATTCTGCCTGTCATCCCAGTGAAACAAAGCAATAGTATGTGGGCTCCCACCTAGCACCACAGCTAATGAGATGTATAAGCAACACAGCCAGTCACTACAATCTTTATTGTGTGTGAGACCCCCAGCAGTCACCATACCCATGTTTGTGTATCTCGACTAAAAGTACTCAGAGCATTGTGCAAGCTTAAGTAATTGGAGTGATAGCACAGTGTGTAGGATGTTTACTTTACATCCATCGAATGGGTTCCATCCCTGTTATCACATATGGTCCCCTGAGCCTACCAGGAGAGATTCTGAGCATAGCCAGGAGTAACCCCCTGAGCACTGCCTGAGCACTGCCGGGTATGGCCCAGAAACAAAAATAAAGTGGGCTTAGGGGTTGGTTAAGTTAAGTAGGTAAGGCAATGGTTCCATCACCAGCACTACATTATTGTTTTCTGAGGGCAGAGCTAGGAAAACCTGAACACCATCAGAGGTATGACTCAAAAATTTCAAGAATAAAAAAAAAATTGGGGGGGGCCGGGTAGGTGGCGCTGGAGGTAAGGTGTCTGCCTTGCAAGCGCTAGCCAAGGAAGGACCGCGGTTCGATCCCCCGGCGTCCCATATGGTCCCCCCAAGCCAGGGGCGATTTCTGAGCACATAGCCAGGAGTAACCCCTGAGCGTCAAACGGGTGTGGCCCAAAAACCAAAAAAAAAAAAAAAATTGGGGCTGGTGAGGGGGCCGCTAGCCTAGGATGGACCTTGGTTCGATCCCCTGGTATCCCATATGGTCCCCCAAGCCAGGAGCGATTTCTGAGCGAATAGCCAGGAGTAACCCCTGAGCGTCATCAGGTGTGGCTCAAAACTTAAAAAAAATGGGCCTGGAGAGATAGCACAGCGGCGTTTGCCTTGCAAGCAGCTGATCCAGGACCAAAGGTGGTTGGTTCGAATCCCAGTGTCCCATATGGTCCCCCGTGCCTGCCAGGAGCTATTTCTGAGCAGACAGCCAGGAGTAACCCCTGAGCACTGCCGGGTGTGGCCCAAAAACCAAAAAAAAAAAGAAAAAAAAACTTAAAAATATAATAAAATCAGGGCCAGAGAGATAGCCTGGAGGTAGGGTGTTTGCCTTACATCCAGAAGGACAGTGGTTCGAATCCTGGCATCCCATATGGTCTCCTGTGCCTTTGGGGGGCGATTTCTGAGCACAGAGCCAGGAGTAACCCCTGAGCGCTGCTGAGTGTGACCCCCCCAAAAAAAAAACAAAAATAAATAAATAAAATTGAAAAAAAAAAAAGAATTGCATGAGACCAGAGGCATAGCAGGTAAGGAGTTTGTCTTGCCTGGGACCATCTAGAGTTTGATCCCTGGAGTCCCATATGGTCCCTATCAGGAGTGATTTCTTTTTGGTTTTGGGTCACATCGGTGGCGCTTGGGCCACTCCTGGCTCTTTGTTCAGAAATCACTCCTGGCAGGCACGGGGAACTACATGGGACGCTGGGACTTGAACCACCAGTTTGTCCTGAATCTGCTGTGTACAAGGCAAATGCCCTACCACTGAGCAGTGCCAGGTTATGGCCCAAAATAAAAAAAAAAAAGAGAGAGAAAGAATTGCAGGCTTTGATGTGTTCCATGGCTGAGTGCTATTGCCATAGTCTGATATCTGAATCTTGGCAAGCACCACACCAAGGTCTGTGTAGGAGCAACAAGAGTAACCTAAAGGAAGGTTCTTTGTGTGTGGGGGGGGGGGGGCTCACACCCAGCAGCGCTCAGGGATTAACTCCTTACTCTACGCTCAGAAATCACTCCTGGCAGGCTCGGTGTACCATATGGGATGCCAGGAATCAAACCACCGTCCTTCTGCATACAAGGCAAACACCCTACCTTCATGCTATCTCTCCGGCCCCTAAAGGAAGGTTCTTGTTTTATTGTTTTTGTTTTGTTTTGTTTGTGGGGGTTTTTTGGTTGGGAGGCCATACTTGGTGATGCTCAGGGGTTGCTCCTGGCTATTCGCTCAGAAATCATCCTGGCTTGGGAGACCATATAAAACACTAGGGGATAAAACCTCAGTCCGTCCTAGGTTAGCCACATGCAAGGCAAACGCCCTACCACTTCGCCACTGCTCTAGCCCTTTGTTTTATGATAATAGTAGAGATTGAACAAACAGGGAAATTAATTTGTGAACTTTGTAGTTATTTTTTCCACCATGTTTTTTGTTTTGAATTTGTCCTCTTTCCAGTGTTTTTTTTTGTTTTGTTTTGTTTTTTTTTTTTTTTTGTGGTTTTTGGGTCACACCCGGCAGTGCTCAGGGGTTATTCCTGGCTCCAGGCTCAGAAATTGCTCCTGGCAGGCACGGGGGACCATATGGGACGCCGGGATTCGAACCGATGACCTCCTGCATGAAAGGCAAACACCTTACCTCCATGCTATCTCTCCGGCCCCTCTTTCCAGTGTTTCTAGGCAGAAAGCACCTGCTTCACTCTTGCAAGGCAGGTACCCGGTTACCACTAGGTATTTATTTCTCAGTTTCCTGGAGAATGTTTATACTTGGGCCTGTGTTTAAAAGGATTATCATCCAATCTAAAGTTTTTTGGTTTCTGGATCATACCCGGCAGCACTCGGGTTTCTCCTGGCTCTATGCTCAAAAATCGCTCCTGCCAGGCACGGGGGACCATATGGGATACTGAGATTCAAACCACCATCCTTCTGCATGCAAGGCAAGCACGCTACCTCCATGCTATCTCTCTGGCCCCATTCTAAAGATTTTAAAATGAGGAGTTGAGGGCCGCAGCAGTGGCGCAGAGGTAGGGTTTTTGCCTTGCACACGACTGACCTAGGACGGACCTGGGTTCGATCCCCCAGCATCCCATATTATCCCCCAAGCCAGGAGAGATTTCAAAGCAAATAGTCAGGCGTAACCCCGGAGCGTCACTGAGTGTGGCCCGAAAACCAAAAAAAAAAAAAAGTCGTTGAAAGTAATTTGTATAATCTTTTCAGACATACGAACCTTGATTAAAAATTAAAATTTTAGGGCCGGGCGGTGGCGCTAAAATTAAGGTGCCTGCCTTGCCTGCGCTAGCCTTGGACGGACCGCGGTTCGATCCCCCGGTGTCCCATATGGTCCCCCAAGCCAGGAGCAACTTCTGAGCGCATAGCCAGGAGTAACCCCTGAGCGTTACCGGGTGTGGCCCAAAAACCAAAAAAAAAAAAAAAAAATTAAAATTTTAATTTGATTAAAAAAAATTTCTGGGGGCTGGAGAGATAGCATGGAGGTAAGGCGTTTGCCTTTCATGCAGAAGGTCATCGGTTCGAATCCCAGTGTCGCATATGGTCCCCTGTGCCTGCCAGGAGCAATTTCTGAGCATGGAGCCAGGAATAACCCCTGAGCACTGCTGGGTGTGACCCAAAAACCACAAAAAAAAAAAAAAAAATTCTGGGAACCGAAGAGATAGCATAGAGGTAAGGCGTTTGCCTTGTATGCAGAAGGACGGTGGTTCGAATCCCAGCATCCCATATATCCCTCGAGCCTGCCAGGAGCAATTTCTGAGCTTAGAGCCAGGAGTAACCCCTGAGTGCTGCCAATAAGACCAAAAACCAAAAAAAAAAAAAAAAATTCTGGGCCAGAGAGATAGCATGTAGCATGGAGGTAGGGCATTTGCCTTGCATGCAGAAGGACTGTGGTTCAAATCCCAGCATCCCATATGGTTCCCTGAGCCTAGCAGGAGCGATTTCTGAGCGCTGCCGGGTGTGACCCAAAAACAAAAATTTTCTTTCTATATTCCCAGCTCTTTCAGAATTAGATATTTTCTTTTTTATTTTGTTTTGTTTGGGCCACACCCAGCAGTGTTCAGAATTACTCCTAGCTCTGCACTCAGAAATTGCACTTAATAGACTCAGGGGACCAAATAGGATGGGGAGAATCAAGCCTAGGTCAGCTGCATGCAAGGCAAATGCCCCTGCTGAACTATCATTCCAGCCCCTACTAGATGTTTTCATTACATAAAATTATATAGCAGTCTGGGGATAGAAGTTAAGATGTCAGTTAGGGTGCTTGCCTTGCAGGCAAACCATACAGTCCCTTCAGGCCTCAAAACAAACATATGTATGTATTTGTCTCACAGAGTTAGTTTTATTAATTGGAACTTGCTCAGAAAGATGAGAAAGAGGGGAAATGTGTGAACCAGAACTTGAGCTTCTCCAAAGTGGAAATAAGCAAAGAAGCACAGCAAACTTGTGGCAGATTCTGGGGACCAAATGGGATGTTGGGGATTAAACCCTGGTTAGCCCTGTGCAAGGCAAATGCCCTCCCTGCTGTGCTATCACTTCTGGCAGGGGTTGGGGTATCATACAGGCAATAGCTCTCTGAACCCAAGGTTGCTTTCTGCAATGTAAACACCCTACTCTGTATTCTCTTCAGCCTCCACATATCTGGGTTTTATGGTGCCTGACTTAACTCTTCTGGATTAGCCTTAAAGGATCCTCGTTCTCTTGTTAATGCTAGTTGAAGAATTACCTTAATTTTTGAAGTGATGTAACTAGAATTTCTTTCCAGTTCTTTTTTCTAGGGGGGAGAGCGCTTCACACCCAGTGGCGCTCAGTAATTGCTGGCTTTGTGTTCAGAAATCACCGGGATTCGCACCATCGCCTGTCTGCGTGCAAGGCAAATGCCCTACCGCTGTGCTATCTCTCCGGCACTCTTTCCAGTTTTTATAGCATCTCTAAAAGGACATAATAGGGTTCTTTTTTTTTGGGGGGGGGGCATACCCAGCAGAGCCCAGGAGTTATTTCTGGGTTTGTATTCAAAAATTACTCCTGGTGGGGCCAGAGAGATAACATGGAGGTTGGGTGTTTGCCTTGCATGCAGAAGGCAGTAGTTCAAATCTCGGCATCCCATATGGTCCCCCGAGCCTGCCAGGTGTGATTTCTGGGTGCAGAGCCAGGAGTAGCCCCTGAGCTCTGCCGGGTATGGCCCAAAAACAAACAAAAAAATTACTCCTTGCAAGATCAGGTGTTGTATCAAATAATTAACGGTACATACACCAACAATCAGGGAACCTAAGATGCTGGGGATTGAACCTGGTTTTGCCTCATACAAGGCAAACACCCTCCTGCTGTGCTCCAGCACCAGGTAAATTGTTTCAAAAAGGGAAAAAAATACTATGATTTTAAAGTTGCTTTTTAAAAAAAAAAAGTTGTCTTCTTTTTCTTTTTCTTTTTCTTTTTTTTTTTTTTTTTTTTTGGTTTTGGGGGTCACACCTGGGTTACTCCTGGCTCCACACTCAGAAATCGCTCCTGGTAGGCTCGGGGGACGATATGGGATGCCAGGATTCAAACCACCATCCTTCTGCATGCAAGGCAAACGCCTTACCTCCATGCTATCTCTATGGCCCCAAAAGTTGCTTTTTCTTTTTCTTTTTTTTTGGTTTTTGGTTTTTGAGTCATACCCGGCAGCGCTCAGGGTTTACTTCTGGTTATAGAATTGAATTAAAGGGCTTGGAGAGATAGCACAGCGGTGTTTGCCTTGCAAGCAGCCGATCCAGGACCAAAGGTGGTTGGTTCGAATCACGGTGACCCATATGGTCCCCCATGCCTGCTAGGAGCTATTTCTGAGCAGACAGCCAGGAGAAACCCCTGAGCACCGCCGGGTGTGGCCCAAAAACCAAAAAAAAAAAAAAAAAAAGAATTGAATTAAAATAAAAATTACCTTTCAATTTCACTTTTTGGTTTTCATTTAGAAGATACCCACTTTGCTTTTCTCAGAGCATTCCTTGTTTGGTTTTTTCGTTTTTATTTTGTTTTTGTATCTCACCTGTTTCAGGACATATTTCTTGCTCTGCACTTGGAAGTTAACTCCTGGAGGTGCTTGGGAGACCATATAGGATGCTGGGAAATGAACCCAACAGGTTGTCCACATGCAGGGCATGTTTCTTACCTGCTGTACTATCGCTCCATTTCCTCATATAATGCAGTCTTAACTTTTTTCCCTTTTCTCTCTCTCTTTTTTTTTTATTTCAGGGCAGCAGCAATGACTCTTCGCACCGTATTATTGTCATTGCAAGCACTGTTAGCAGCTGCAGAACCAGATGATCCTCAAGATGCAGTGGTAGCAAATCAAGTAAGATGACTACTTTGGAATTTTTTTTTTGGAGGGATGGGTGTTGGAACCTCCCATATGATGCTCAGGAACATGATAGTGAGGATCCAGCTAGGGATCTTGAATGCAATGCACGTGCTCCAACCTTTGATCATACCTCTGGCCCCAAGATTGCTAATTTCAAGAGTTTTCTTAGCCTTGCCTATGTGCTTTATCTGTAGTAATTTGTTATGCAGAGCATATGCATCAGTTGAAACTAAATTTGAAATGATCTCCTTTACCTTTCTGCCTTTTCTTTTTTCCTTTTCCTTTTTTTTTTTCTGTTCTTGCTTGCTTATTTTTTTGCTTTTGTGGGGGATCCACACCCCAGGACACTCAGGGGTTACTCCTGGCTATGTTCTCAGAAATTGCTCCTGGCTTGGGGGACCCGATGGGACACCAGGGATCAAACCACAGTCTGTACTGGATCAGACACATGCAAGGCAAACACCCTAGTGCTGCACCACAGCTCCAGCCCTGCTTGCTTGCTTTCTTCTTCCTTCCTTTCTTCCTTTTCTGTTTTTTATTGCATGATTTCTTCCTTCCTTCCTTCCTTCCTTCCTTCCTTCCTTCCTTCCTTCCTTCCTTCCTTCCTTCCTTCCTTCCTTCCTTCCTTCCTTCCTTCCTTCCTTCCTTCCTTCCTTCCTTCCTTCCTTCCTTCCTTCCTTCCTTCCTTCCTTCCTTCCTTCCTTCTTCCCTCCCTCCCTCCCTCCCTCCCCTCCCCTCCCCCTCCCCCCCCTCCCCCCCCCTCCCTCCCTCCCACCCACCCGGCAGTGCTCAGGGATTACTCCTGGCTGTCTGCTCAGAAATAGCTCCTGGCAGGCACTGGGGACCATATGGGATACCGGGATTCGAACCAACCACCTTTGGTCCTAGATCGGCTGCTTGCAAGGCAAACGCCGCTGTGCTATCTTTCTTTTCTTTTCTTTTCTTTTCTTTTCTTTTCTTTTCTTTTCTTTTCGTTTCTTTTCGTTTCTTTTCTTTCCCTTCCCTTCCCTCTTCTCTTCTCTCCTCTCTTCTCTCCTCCTCTCCCCTCCCCTCTTCTTTTCTCTTTTCTTTTCTTTTCTTTTCTTTTCTTTTCTTTTCTTTTCTTTTCTTTTCTTTTCTTTTCTTTTCTTTTCTTTTCTTTTCTTTTCTGTCCTCCCACCCTCCCTCACTCCTGCCCTCCTCACTCACCCCCTACACACTTAGCGGCATTCAGAGCCTACTCCTGCTGGCTCTGTGCTCAGAAATTACCCCAGGCAGGCTCGGGGGACCATATGAGATGCCAGGGAAAGGCAAACGCTATAAATCCAACCCAAGTAAAATTCTTTTTATTTAGAAAATTGCAGATTATTAGCAAATTAATTTTATTTTCTAATATTTCATATTGGTGGTACTATCATATATGTCAATCAACTTTTTTTCCTCTTGTAGTACAAACAAAATCCTGAAATGTTTAAACAGACAGCTCGGCTTTGGGCACATGTGTATGCTGGAGCACCAGTTTCTAGTCCAGAATATACAAAAAAAATAGAAAATCTATGTGCTATGGGCTTTGATAGGGTAAGTATTTAGATACTTGTGATTTTAATATCTTGGTTGTAAATTATTGCTACTAATAGTTGGCTGGTGAAAGTGGTTCATAAAATAATCTAAATCTAGATTTTGTTTGTTTGGTTTTGTTTTGGGGCCACTCCTGGCGGCACTCAGGAGTTACTCCTGGCTCTGCGCTCAGAAATCACGCTCCTTGCACGCTCAGGGTACCATATGGGATGCTGGGGATCGAACCCGTGTCTGTTCTGGGTCTGCCACATGCAAGGCAAATGCCCTGCTGCTGTGCTGTCACTCCAGCCCCCTAAATATAGTTTTGATAAACTTGTTTTTTAATTTTAAATGAGTTTTCAACACAGTGATTTAATATTTTAAGACGTTTTCTTGAGATTTATTTCTTTCCCCTTTCTCCACAGAATGCAGTAATAGTGGCCTTGTCTTCAAAATCATGGGATGTAGAGACTGCGACAGAATTGCTTCTGAGTAACTGAGGCATTGAGAGCTGCTAAAAGTCAAACTTGCCTCTTCTTGAGGAGCTTCACCATCTGTTATTTTTAGGATTCTGCATAGATTTCTTTAAACTGGCATTCTTGCCTAATGATGTTACCTGGGCACCATTGGAGACTGAAAAAAATACTGCTCTGTAAATAAAGCTAATTAAATGTCTGTGTAAATTTAAAAAGGGGAAATACTTTAATTTTTTTCTTACTTGATAGTGTAAAAATTCTTTGAGCTAAGCTAAAACCATGGAAAAAAACATGCTACTTTAGTGTTTAGCAGTGTACCAAGACTAGCAAGAGTTTGCTTCAGGATTTTGTTGAATAATTAAGACAATATTTTGAGTGTGTCAGAGCCATTCAAATTGTTGGTGTTGCATCACAGCTACCTTAACTGTTTTAACATGGATCCTCTGTGCCTGTGAATTTACTTGCATGCTTGTACTTGACTTAGGGATGGGTAGCTGAAAAGACCACCATAAGTATTTGAGAATTCTTAAATATAAAATTTATTCAGAATTGAACATGGTGACCTATTCAGAGCCTTTTAGTCCTTGTCAGCAGACTGGGACACCAGATCTATTTTTCCCCTCTCACCACACACAGCTAATATTCCAAAAGCAACTTTCTCTATATTTCATGAGGAAATTAAGGACCTTATTCCTTGCTCCATTTTTAGTTGTCCATTTGGATTTGTTTTTTGGTGGGGAGTGCAGTCACGATTCTTTATTTGGAAAGCTTTCTTAAGATTGTGAAAATGAAAAAAAAAAAAAAGATTGTGAAAATGGAGATACCAATTTTATTTCCCTTGCAAAAGCAGTGCATGTGTAATTGTGCCATATTTCTAGAAATGAAATGAAAGAACCCAGCTTAGTTTTTGACAAATTTGACAACTATTTTTAAAGTGATGATTTTTTGGGGGGTGAGGGTTGAAAGGATGAAATTCACTGTGGGTTTTTTTTTTTTTTTTTTCTTTTTTAGCCTTATGGCTAAGAATACTTTTTAGATACTTTAAAAGTCATATTTGCATTTACCCTTACTGACTCATGAAAGCTGTGTTGGTGTTTTACTGTACATACTTCAAATGCACATAGGAATAGAAGTGTGTTATAAATCTAGCTTTCTTTATGATGTTTCTGATGAAAATTGAAAACTTTACCTTTTCTTGTATATAGTCAAACTTTCTATTCATATTAAAGTTACATTTCATTCTGAGTTCGAAAGTTTGAAAATTATTAGTTTTGCAAGCTCAAGCATTAATGTTACCATTTTGTGGAGGTTGGAATGGATTTATGAAGACAGTTCCATCACAGAAGCAATTCTTAGTAAATTTTCATGACCAATACAAAATAACAAAAATGTAATGGATCAGAATGAAGTAAAGCAAGGCTGTATATTGAAAGTCATCCAAAAAGATTTACTTTCCTCAAGTGTTATTTATCCTGTTATTCTCAGTAGTGTTTGGAGAAATATTTTTCAGCATAATTTCATTTGACTTCTCAATAATCTTAGAAGCAATAAAAGAACCATTATTAAATAATGTAATGTTAAGGATGTGAAGGTTTTTAAAAACTTGTAAGGTTTTCCTAATCAGCAGTAAACTCTTGTAGTTGTGTTATTGCATACTAAACGCAAGTTGCTATGTTTTTGCCCTATGTATTACCTTGAGGATAAATTTCTTTATACAATCACGTTCTTTAATTGTAGATTACTTTCTAAAGATGCCAAAGGAATCAGGATTTTTCTTTATTTATTTTAAATAGCTAAAATCTTGTACTTTATATTTTGAAATAAGGTGGGATTGTGTAAACATGTGAACAGTTTTGTTTCATTGTTAGAATTTTTAAGGGGAGGAGGGCAGTTTTGTGATTTTAGTTCTATGTGAATTATTTCAGATATCAAACACATCCTCCCAGTTAGTTTACTGTTTGCCTGCATTGTCAGGGTATATTTAATTGTCCTGTGTTTTGGCAAAGGAGAGAGAAATCTGAGGTTGCTTAAAGGTCACGTATTACAGACTTCCACTCAGAGCCAGCTCTTACCTTACATTGGACATTTGTTGGAGGGGCGGGCACACCTGGTGACGCTCAGGAGTTACTCCTGGCTATGTGCTCAGAAATGGCTCCTGCTTGAGGGACCATATGGGACACTGGGGGATCGAACCATGGTCCGTCCTAGGTCAGACACGTGCAAGGTAAATGCCTTACCGCTGCACCACTGCTCTGGCCCCACTTACCTTTGACTTCGATGCACACAATAGAACAGTACAAGTGAATTAGCACACCCATGGCCCAGGAAAATTAAAAAAAAACACACACACACAAAATGTATAGAGAAGTTCTGGGCCGGGAAGGTGGCGCTAGAGGTAAGGTGTCTGCCTTACAAGCGCTAGCCAAGGAACGGACCGCGGTTCGATCCCCTGGCGTCCCATATGGTCCCCCCAAGCCAGGGGCGATTTCTGAGCACATAGCCAGGAGTAACCCCTGAGCGTCAAACGGGTGTGGCCCAAAAACCAAAAAAAAAAAAAAAAAGAGAAGTTCTCCATAATGCATTTCTTTTCCATTTCAAAAATTTACCTCATTTATATTTAATGTGATCATCTCTCTCCTGTCATGGCACATTTCCTACTGTCCTTCTGAAGTTGTGCTGTTGACTTTTTTTTTTTTGTACTTGTGTTGGTGAAGTGCCATGGATCAGACCCAGAGCCTTCATACGTGCAAGCATGTGCTCTTCCACTAAGTTACATTCCTAGCACCTGGGGAAGTTCTTTTTACTTCTTTCAAGGTAGATTCTTATTTCCCTAAACATAGAAACCAAGGCTGGAGACTTTTTCTGTCCCCCATCTCCGTGCTAAGCTATTGAAACTTAATTTGCTTTTAATTAAAAGAAAAAGAACACTAAAATTTTAAGTACGTAGGGAACAAAAGGCAAACTTGGTAGGAATTTTGTGATTTGTTATTTAAAAGCCTTCAGAAATTATGGTCGAAAAATACTGATTCTTAGGTTAGGCAACCTATTGTTCAAAGTCAGTAAGAATTTTATTATAATAGTTTTATTTTTTTTATTATGTGCCTGACTTAAGAGAACAAATAACTAGCTGTATAGTGTTTCATTATAAAATCATGAATGAATAGCATTTTTTTTCACCCAAATAAGTGTACAGTACTCGTTATAGAAATATACAAAAAGCTTGGTCCTGAATAGATTATCTAGGTAGATCCTTCAAATGTTTGAAATCATGACTCTAGTTTAAACACACTCAAGGAAATAGAAGTGTTTGAAATCTTGCTTTTTAATGCTTCTTTTGGTTGAATATTCTGGTTTTTACAGAGATTCATCTATCTGAAATGAAAGGCAGGTTTTTTTTCTTTTGGGAGATTTTCACATGTGATTGTTGGTGGCACTTAAAACTATGCAAAATAATTTTTTAAGTATGAGAACGATTTGGCCGTTAAAATGGATATTACATATTTATGCACTACAGACTGCAGCATTCATGTTACTTGTTTACTAAGCTGCTAATAAGTTTATCAATGTGAAAAGCAGATATTGCTTTAAGTGTATGCCTGATTTGAGCTTTTAAAAACTGCAGTAGGAATATGATAATGTTCCTTCAGTCCTCATAGCAACATGGAGAATAAAACTTACTTTAAAAACTTAAATGAATTCAGGAAGGGAAGAGTTAGAGCCAGGTATACCTTGTTTTGTACATAGATCATAGATGGAGACAACATTTAAGTATGAAAAAGGAAGCCGTCTGTTTACAATTAACTTTATTTCATGGACTTTTACAAAATGAAGTATTGAATCACTTTTTCCTAGTTAAATTTAAATTCCAGGGTATAAACCATTTATTTAAATTCCGTGCATTTTTATTCTTTTTGAACCAAGTTTAACATAAATGCTTGGCATCAGCTGTTTGCTGTCACTGGAGAAGAAGACAACTTGGAAGTACTGCTAGTCAATAGCCTCCCCAAGTTTGACTTCTCTGCAGCGTCTGCACAGTATGTCACATGTTCTGTTTGCACTATCGCAATATGGATGAAAATACTGTGGCATAGAGTGGGGGATTAGCATTTTCTCCCCAATTCCCATTTGTCCTGTTACTGCTTATTTGAAATCTGCCATCCTATACCTGTGATCATCACCTAAATGTAAGTGTGAGCGTGTCCCCTCCTGCTTGGTGATTTCAACCATGCTGCTATAATGGGGTGTGGCACAGCTCACCAATTGGGTTCAAGGGGTGAGTGGATACAAGTTGATGTGTTGTCAAATGATCCTTGTGTACTTGCTGTTAGCTACTTTTACAGGCATCATAATAAAAGCTAGACTATTTCTTTGGGGGGAAAGAGACTTATTTAATGTAATTTAAAGACTTTTCCAATAGAAAATGAAATACTATTGAAAATATCTATTTTTAAGCTTTCAGCAATTGATGGTGCTTTGTTGTGGTGTCTGCTGGAAGTCTACTGCCATTGTAGGGAATCTCATTAACCTCACTGAGAAAGAACCTTGCTTGTTAGCTTCTCTAGATCTCTTATTCTAAACAATCTGTTAGTGATGACAAAATCTGTAGGAGGGTCTATTCTGAGCCGTTAACTTCCTGTAAGGGGAAAATGGGTGGGTTTCCAGAAAGACCATTGAAACAGGGTGGGCTGTGGGTGGAGGGCTGGGTCTTGTCTTGAGAATTAAAAACTACAAAACACTTTTGTACACAACTGATTTTTTAAAAAAAAATAATAATAAACACATTTTTAAAGATGTTGAATTTCTTTTCCCCCTTACTGGGAATTCTTAGAAATAAATGCATGCATGTTTTCCCTTTAAAATGGTTTCCATTTTCTTTCTGATTATTTAGTACAGGCAGTTAAACCTCTACAAACTTTTTAATAGGAAGCAAACTATTTTAAAATTAGACCAAGAGGCAAGAGCGATAGATAGTAAGGTACATTTATTTACCTTGCACATCACTGACCTTACTTTCATCTTGTATTTGAAATGGTCACCCAAGCACTACAGGATGTGGCGCCCAAACAGACTAAAGGTATTTGAAAATGGGAATATTGTTTGATTAGGTTCTTACCCAAAATTGGGCATAATCCAGAATAAGTTGGTACTGAAAATAAGTTTATATTTGAGGTCAGTGTGGAAGAGGAATAATGTGTTGGGAAGTGAAGTCATGGTATTGTCCCGTAATTACCCCTATGTCCAAGAATACGAAAATATCTAGGGCGATGGATCGATAACAGTGGGAAGGGCGATTGATTAACTTGCATGCAGTTGACCCAGGTTCAATCCTCGGCATCCCTTATGGTCCCCTGAGCCTGCCAGGAGTAATTTCTGAATGCAGAGCTAGGAATAACATCTGGGCCCTGGAACAAAACAAAGATCTGTTGAGGGCCAGGGTGTTTATCACAGCAGAGCACACTGCCACCCAGATTTGGTCCGGCATCACATAGGGTCTGAGCATCACCAGGAAACATCCCTGAATGCACAACCAGAAGACCTGACCACTACTGAGTGTGACCCAAAAAGAGAAGGGAGGTTGCTGACCTAGGCCTGAGACCTCAATAGTCTGGAGCACTTTCCATGCAGGAAGCCCGGTTTTCATCCTGGCCCTACATCCTCTCGATGACCTCCAGGGTGGATGGATAGCCATCACAAGGCCCAATAAGTAGCCCCTGGTTAACAATACGAGTATGTAAGGGGAAAATACATGGGTCTTTACTGCTTTTGAAACAGTATTGCAGAGAGGACTGAGGGGGACTCTCCACCGGCTGAAGGTATGCAGCGTCACGAGGGGATGGGAAAGGGACTAGTGCTGAGTATGGAACCTGCCAACTACATGCAGGAGCTGCTGAGGGGTAATGCCAGCCCACTAGACTTGTGTTTTGACTTTTTTTTTTTTTTTCTTGGTTTTTGGGCCACACCCGGCGGTGCTCAGGGGTTACTCCTGGCTATCTGCTCAGAAATAGCTCCTGGCAGGCACGGGGGACCATATGGGACACCGGGATTCGAAACAACCACCTTAGGTCCTGGATCGGCTGCTTGCAAGGCAAAAACGCCGCTGTGCTATCTCTCCTGGCCCGTGTTTTGACTTTTGGGGAGACACACTGGGAGCACAAAGGAATCAGTCCGGAGAGCTCTGGGGAGCTGGGGACTGGACCTGGGTCAGCAGCGTGAACGGCAAGTGGCAAGAAGGGACGCTTGCCAAGTGCTTTACCTCCTGTACAGGATCCTTTCAACTTCCCAAACCCCATCTCCACTCTAGCGATTTCACAGGAACAACATGCAGTGCTGCTATTTGAGCCAGTGTCAGCTCAGCCATCGTATGATACGACCCCCACCACACATATTTGTTTGTTGAGCTCAGTGTTCAGGGCTTACTGCTGGCTGTGCTCAGGGATCACGCCTGGCGGGGCCAGAGGACCCAGGTTGGCTAACTGCAAGGCAGGAGTCCTACGCACTGCTCTGGCTCCCCGTCTCTTGCCTTTTTAACAAATGTAATCATATAGTTGGATCCACATTCGGATTCCTGCTCCGCGTGGCCCAGTACTGCTGGGGTCACTCTAATGCTTCCCACCACTACAGATCCAGAGAACAAGCAGCTGGTCATCCTCTATAACCCGGACTCAGTTGGCTGTGCCCTCTTGAGTTCTTGGAAGGCAAAAATACTACTCCAGGCCGAAGCAATAGCACAGTGGGTTGGAGCTCTTGCACACGGTCGACCCAGGTTCGATCCCTGCTATCGCACATGGCCCCATGCCTACCAGGATTAATTTCTGAGCTCAGAGTTCAAAGTAGCCCCTAAGTGTGACCAGGTGTGGCCCCAGAACCAAAAATGTTTATTATTTAACAGAGTCTTTAGCTCATAGTTGCATATTTTATGTACACAGAGAATAGCTCTACTAGTCTTCAGATGCCCTGACAAGTAAAATCAAAAGTACTTTTTTGTTGGTTTTTTTTGGGGGAGGGTCATACCCGGCAGCCCTCAGGGGTTACTCCTTGCTCTACACACTCAGAAATCCCCCCTGGCAGGCACGGGGACCATATGGGATGCTGAGATTCGAACCACCGTCCTTCTGCGTGCAAGGCAAACGCCTTACCTCCATGCTCTCTCCGACCCCCAAAAGACTTATTTTTCAGGGATGTTTTTTGTTTGTTTTTGTTTTATGTTTTGGGGCCTTACCCAGAAAAGATCAGGAGTTATTCCTGGCTTTGCATTCAGTCATCTTGTGATGCTTGGGAGACCATATGGGATGTCAGGAATCAAACCCAGGATGGCTGCCTGCAAGGCAAGGATAGTATAAACTCACTGTACTATCTCTAGTACATTTTTTTTTTTTTGAGTCACACCCGGTAGCACTCAGGGGTCAGTCCTGGCTCAATGCTCAGAAATTGCTCCTAGAAGGCTCAGGGATTCGAACCGCCAACCTTCTGCTTGCAAGAAGGTCACCTTACCTCCATGCTATCTCTTCGCCCCCCCCCCCTCTCTAGTACATTTTATCAGAGTTTATGATTGAATCCGGGGGGACAAATTGTTTAATGATGTAAATTTAGAGTAATGGGAGCTGGAGAGATAGCATGAAGGTAAGGTGTTGGTTCAAATCCCAGCATCCCAACTCGAGCCTGCCAGGAGCGATTTCTGAGCATAGAGCCAGGAGTAACCCCTGAGTGCTGCCGGATGTTACCCAAGAACCAAAAAAAAAAAAAAAAAAGGTTTAGAGTGATGGTCTGTTCAGTGGATTATTATAACTTTATTTAAGAACTCCTTGGGGGGGGGAATGAACAGACCATGAAGGAAGTGCATTTGCCTTGCACGCAGAAGGATGGTGGTTCGAATCCCAGCATCCCATATAGTCCCCCAAGCCTGCCAAGAGCGATTTCTGAGTGTAGTGCCAGGAGGAACCCCTGAGCAATGCCCAGTGTGACTAAAACCAACAAAAAAGAAGTAAAATGAGGACTGGTGAGTAGCACAGCAGTAGGATGTTTGCCTTGCATGTGGCCAACCTGGGAGGGATCGGGTTCAATTCCCGGCATCCCAGCACAGAGCCAGGAGGAACCCCTGAGTGCCACCAGGTGTGACCCAAAAACAAAAATAAATAAAATTAACCTATGACCTACACAAATACCAAGATCTCTAGCTACAGAGGCCTGATTCTATTATCCACAACTGAGTGGAAAGTTTTCTGGCACCATAAAAAGACTTTGTGATGTGAAAATTAACTTGTATGGAGCCTGTAATAGTTCCCATGGCAGGATGCTTCAAGGGCGGAAAAACCCTGTATCTCTGGCTTAGGCCAAGGGAATTAATTCTCTTTCTAATTTTCCCAATACTTACTGTGCCTATGCAAAAAAAAAAAAAAAAAAAAAAAAAAAAAAAGCACAAAACCTTGCCACACCAGCCTTCCTTCCTTCAGTTTGTGTGTGTGTTTCTCTTTTCTTCTTATTTTTTTCTTTTTCTTCTCTTTTCTATTTTTTCTTTCTTTTTCTTTTTTTTATTATTCTAATTTTTTATTTTATTTTTTATTCTTGTGGTTATTATATGATGGTGGTTGTTTTTAATAGCTGGGTGCTTTTTCTTTTTCTTTTTTTGGTTGATACTGGTTTTTCTTTTTTTTTCCCCATTCTTCTCTTAAATTGATATTTATAAACTCTAGAAGGAATCCTCCCAGTTGTTTTTTTTTTCTTTTATGTGTTTTATTTTTGTTTGTCTTTTTTTTCTTTTCTTTTTCTTTTTTTTTCAGGCCACACCCATTTGATGCTCGGGGTTGCTCCTGGCTAAGCGCTCAAAAATTGCCCCTGGCTTGGGGGAATCATATGGGATACCGGGGGATTGAACCGAGGTCCTTCCTTGGCTAGCGCTTGCAAGGCAGACACCTTACATCTAGCACCACCTCGCCGGCCCCTTTTGTTTGTGGTTTTGTGTGTGTGTGTGTGTGTATTTTTATTTTATTTTATTTTTTGTTTTGTTTTCCAACAGAACCACATAACATGAATCATTTTGTTCTGCCTTATGAATTGAAGAGGGGCAGGGAATGGAGGATACGAGTAACAAACAGTCGTATGAACATTAAGTGGAAATAAAAAATGATCAGACTCGGGCCCGGAGAGATAGCGCAGCGGTGTTTGCCTTGCAAGCAGCCGATCCAGGACCAAAGGTGGTTGGTTCGAATCCCGGTGTCCCATATGGTCCCCCGTGCCTGCCAGGAGCTATTTCTGAGCAGACAGCCAGGAGTAACCCCTGAGCAACGCCGGGTGTGGACCAAAAAAAAAGATCAGACTCAAACACCAAATCCAAAGTCAACAACAACAGAATGGATACCCAATCTACAATAAGCTAGACACAGAGGGGAGCAGTTAACACTAGCAGACCGGGGGGGGGGGGGGAGGGGGGCAAGAGAGAGCAATATGGGATGCATGCTGGGAATAGGGGTGGAGGGAGGACAACACTGATAGTAGGATGGCCCTGATTTATTGTCACTGTGTACCTTAAATATTACTGTTTTTGTGAAAGATTTGTAATTCACTTTGGTCACAGTAAAAATCTTTTTTTTTTTTTTTTTTTTTTTGGATTTTGGGCCACATCCGGCGGTGCTCAGGGGTTACTCCTGGCTGTCTGCTCAGAAATAGCTCCTGGCAGGCACGGGGGACCATATGGGACACCGGGATTCGAACCAACCACCTTTGGTCCTGGATCGGCTGCTTGCAAGGCAAACGCCGCTGTGCTATCTCTCCAGGCCCAGTAAAAATCATTTAAAAATAAACAAATTGGGACCGGAGAGATAGCATGGAGGTAAGGCATTTGCCTTGCATGCAGAAGGACGGTGGTTCAAATCCCGGCATCCCATATGGTTCCCCGTACCTGCCAGGGGCGATTTCTGAGCATAGAGCTAGTAGTAACCCCTGAGTGCTGCTGGGTGTGACCCAAAAAAACCCAAAAACCAATAAATAAATAAATAAACAAATAAATTAAGTTGGCCGGTGAGGTGGCGCTAAAGGTAAGGTGTCTGCCTTGCAAGCGTTAGCCAAGGAAGGACCGCGGTTCAATCCCCCGGCGTCCCATATGGTCCCCCAAAGCTGGGCAATTTCTGAGTGCTTAGCCAGGAGTAACCCCTGAGCATCGAACGGATGTGGCCCAAAAAACCAAAAAACGGGCCGGGCGGTGGCGCTAAAGGTAAGGTGCCTGCCTTGCCTGCGCTAGCCTTGGACGGACCGCGGTTCGATCCCCCGGTGTCCCATATGGTCCCCCAAGCCAGGAGCAACTTCTGAGCGCATAGCCAGGAGTAACCCCTGAGCGTTACTGGGTGTGGCCCAAAAAAAAAAAAAACCAAAAAAAAATTAATTAATTAATTAATTAAGTTAACAGATGGGAATATATTAAGCTGAGAAGCTTCTGCACCTCAAAGGAAATAGTGCCCAGGATACAAGAGCCACCCACTGAGTGGGAGAAACTATTCACCCAATACCCATCAGATAAGGGGCTAATCTCCAAAATATATAAGGCACTGACAGAACTTTACAAGGAAAAAAACATCTAATCCCATCAAAAAATGGGGAGAAGAAATGAACAGACACTTTGACAAAATAGAAATACAAATGGCCAAAAGACACATGAAAAAGTGTTCCACATCACTAATCATCAGGGAGATGCAAATCAAAACAACGATGAGATACCACCTCACACCACAGAGAATGGCACACATCACAAAGAATGAGAATAAACAGTGTTGGCGGGGATGTGGAGAGAAAGGAACTCTTATCCACTGCTGGTGGGAATGCCGTCTAGTTCAACCTTTATGGAAAGCGATATGGAGATTCCTCCAAAAACTTGAAATCGAGCTCCCATATGATCCAGCTATACCACTCCTAGGAATATACCCTAAGAACACAAAAATACAGTACAAAAACCCCTTCCTTACACCCATATTCATTGCAGCACTATTTACCATAGCAAGACTCTGGAAACAACCAAGATGCCCTTCAACAGATGAATGGCTAAAGAAACTGTGGTACATATACACAATGGAATATTATGCAGCTGTCAGGAGAGATGAAGTCATGAAATTTTCCTATACATGGATGTACACGGAATCTATTATGCTGAGTGAAATAAGTCAGAGAGAGAGAGAAAAACGCAGAATGGTCTCACTCATCTATGGGTTTTAAGAAAAATGAAAGACATTCTTGCAATAATAATTTTCAGACACTAAAGAGAAAAGAGCTGGAAGTTCCAGCTCACCTCAGGAAGCTCACCACAAAGAGTGATGAGTTTAGTTAGAGAAATAACTACATTCTGAACTTTCCTAATAATGAGAATATATGAGGGAAATGGAGAGCCTGTTTAGAGTACAGGCAGGGGTTAGGTGGGGAGGAGGGAGACTTGGGACATTGGTGGTGGGAATGTTGCACTGGTGATGGGTGGCGTTCTTTACATGACTGAAACCCAAACACAATCATGTATGTAATCAAGGTGTTTAAATAAAAAAAAAATTCAAAAAAAAAAAACCAAAAAAAAATTAATTAATTAATTAATTAAGTTATATTTAATTTAAAAAAATCTCGTATTCTTTGGAGGGAGTAGGCGAATTTTAAACTTCTCACAACAAAGTACCAGATTCATGGTATGCAAAGGCCCTGAGGAACAGCGGGCTATAATTAAACCACATGTGGGCCTGATTCCTTTGACTTTATGGGGAATAATGACGTGATTTTCATAAACTGTGGTGTGCAGAATTTCATATTCTCCTTGCTCCAGCAAATCCCAATATACCCTCTAGGGGACTGGAGAAGTAGCACAGTCGTAGGGTGTTTGCCTTGCATGCAGCCAACCCAGGAGACTGTTTCAAATCCCTGCATCCATATGGTCTCCTGAGCCTGCCAGGAGCAATTTTTGAGGGCAGAGCCAGGAGTAACCCCTGAGCGCCTCCAGGTGTGGCCCCAAAACCAAACAAACAAACAAACAAAAAAATCCAACATACCCCCTAACTTAAAGACTCAAAATTTGGGGCTGGAGAGATAGCATGAAGGTAGAGCCTTTGCCTTGCATACAGAAGAATGGTGGTTCAAATCCTGGCATCCCATATGGTCCCCCGAGTCTGCCAAAAGCGATCTCTGAGCATAGAGCCAGGAGTAACCCCTGAGTGCTCTTGGGTGTGACCCCAAAAAAAATTTTTTTTTTTACTAGGGCCTATTGCCATTAAAGAAACAGCACCAATAAAGATAGAATGGAGATCTAAAGACCTGGTATGGACAGGGCAGTGGCCCCTAAAAACTGCTAAGTTTGGGGCTGGAGCAGTGGCACAGTGGTAGGACGTTTGCCTTGCATTCGGCTGACCTAAGATGGACCACGGTTAGATCCCCCGGCTTCCCATATGGTCCCTGAGCTAGGAGCAATTTTCTGAATGCATAGCCAGGAAACGGTCAACAATAGCATTTTGTATGTGGATGGAAAACCAGAAATTCAGATAGCACAGTTTAACTGGGATCCAGAGACTGTGGGTCTTGTCCATGGATCTTTTCTCTGGTGTTACATTGTGACACAAATCCCAGGTGGCTTCCTTTCCAACAAGTTTGCAGCATATATGGTGTAAAACTCCAACAGTCATGGATTTCTTCTTCCCGCCGAGATCAGGAAGCTTGTAGTTGTGGGTGAAGGAGATGGGTTGCACATGTGAAATCCTGAAAATTAAAATGTTAAGGACTAGGAAGAGAGAAGGAAGGATAAGGAAGACTAATTTGGGGAAGATAAAGTTAGGAAAAAGGAAACTATATACAAAATATGCAGAACAGACAGACACTAAACAAGACATACATACACAGACTTCACAAAAAATATGGCCATAACATTCACTCATACTAAAAAATATTTGTTGGAAAGGATCCAAAATAGAGCAAAAGAAGAGGGTCAGTGGCCCAAAAAACCAAAAACAAACAGAAAAAATGATAAGGTAGATGTAGGGAGCCACATTCTCCCTCACAGTCTTAGCATAAGTACAGCCATCTTGTAGCAAATTGTCATTTTCTAACAGGCCTGTCCTTTAGTTGAATTGTGTACATGCCAATTGGCCATGAGTTGACGCAGATCAAAAGAACCATAAGGTCACACTCTTCTGGCTCAGGAAACTCAGACCTATAGATAGAGCATTTGGTGCGATAATAGGATATTCCTCAGGAAACTTGTATTAAATTAACAGGCACATGCCAAACCTTTTGAACTGCATGATGACAAATGCATGCTTGACAAATGTTTACATTGTTCCCTCCTCCCTTTGTATAAAAACTATATAAGTCATGGCATTTCAAAAATAAATCGACGCCATAATCAGAATCCTTGGTGGTCCCCTTTTTCCCACCCATTTCCTTTTCAGGTGCAGACCCTTTCCACGACCATGAATAAACTGAAGCTGCTGGCCGGCACAGGTAGAGGTGTTAAAAGAATTAGTGGATGAACAGTTAAAATTGAGACATAGACATATCCAAACCTTTTCTCAGTGGAATTCACCTATATTTGTAATGCAGAAATAATCGGGGAAATGGCGACATTTTGGAGAAGGTGGTCATACCAGGTGGTGCTCAGAGGTTACTCCTTGCTCTGCACTCAGAAATTGCTTCTGGCAGGCTCAGGGGACTGTAGCATTAATTAATTAACGATGGTGGTGGATGGAGGTGGATGGAGAAGGATGGATTTTTCTCTGCCATCCCAGGCCACATGGCTCCACAACCCCATTCAGCTGGTGGGTCCCCAGGTTTAGGTGAATGGAGGAATCAGACTCATCCAGAGACAGGCATCAGGAAGCATCAACTTTATTCATACCCTATTCACCACATGTGTGTGGCCTATATCATAACCTTTCTTTTTTTTTTTTTTGTGGTTTTTAGGTCACACCCGGCAGTGCTCAGGGGTTACTCCTGGCTTCATGCTCAGAAATTGCTCCTGGCAGGCACGGGAGACCATATGGGATGCCGGGATTCGAACCGATGACCTTCTACATGAAAGGCAAACACCTTACCTCCATGCTATCTCTCCGGCCCCATTTCATAACCTTTCAAGCACAGCCATTCTTTTTTTTTTTTTTTTGGTTTTTTGGGCCACACCCTGTGACGCTCAGGGGTTACTCCTGGCTATGCGCTCAGAAGTTGCTCCTGGCTTCTTGGGGGACCATATGGGACGCCGGGGGATCGAACCGCGGTCCGTCCTAGGCTAGCGCAGGCAAGGCAGGCACCTTACCTCCAGCGCCACCGCCCGGCCCCATCCATTCTTAGCTAGCCCTGCATCTTAACTCCTTTCAGCCATCTTCCCTTTGACCCCCATGCAGGCCAAAGACCAAAAGGGCAGAGCCCTAATCCCCTGGGTCAAAGGCCTTATCTACCTTTTCCAAGACCCCTCCCAGGAATGGACAGGGTCTTGCAGGTAAGGTCAAGTTATCTAGGGAGAAAGGGTGGGGTATGAGGCTTCATCTCCCCCTTCTCTGAAATATAAAAGAACCTTTTGTAATCCTGACTCCACCTTTAGCCAAAGGTGGGTTAATAGTTTCATGCAACAACGTAATAAAGTGAAAATTAACATACCAGCCCTTTTCAAAAACATAACATTTATGCAAAACATACTATACACCCGGGCCTGGAGAGATAGCACAGCGGTGTTTGCCTTGCAAGCAGCCGATCCAGGACCTAAGGTTGTTGGTTCGAATTCGGTGTCCCATATGGTCCCTCGTGCCTGCCAGGAGCTATTTCTGAGCTGACAGCCAGGAGTAACCCCTGAGCATCGCCGGGTTTGACCCAAAAACCAAAAAAAAAAAATACTATACACCTGTAACTTAAAATTTCCTTAATGCTTTTCTACCAAGCACTATTCCGGAACTTTTATGTTCCTATACTTTTAAACTATATTGGGGGAACTTTCTGTTCCTATTAACCTTCCCTACACACAAGTACTATAGCATAAATACATAACATACATTTTAAAAACAGGCTAAGTACATTAAAATACACACAGCAATTGAAAATATTAACTATGGAAAACAACAAAACACATTTAAATGATAAAGAAAATGACTTAATCAAGACAAAGATGCAGGTGGTTAGAAATCAGATCTTTAAATGGGCTAAACTGTTATTACTCCCTTTTTTAAAATTTTTTTTAAACCACTAACTAAAACTTATCCCATCACCAACTATGAGCAAAATATATGACTACCCGCTTAGTCCCTACACCTAAAACCATAAGTCCAGATGCTGGTTTGTCCCACGCTGATCTCACTACGTGGCTTCTTTAAACTTTCTGCAGGCCGGTTCGCTCGCGCCATTGACCTTTGTGATCTGGAGGGTGGATTCCAGGCTTTTCCATAGCAGAGCCGAGCCGCAGGTGTTGCCGTTTCTGGGCTGATTAGGAGATTTTCCACTGTTTCTTTGCAGCAGGACAGGCATTGTTGGCTGATCACTGCTGCCAAAACGCAACTTGTTTGCAGCATTTTTTCTGCAGGGCATGTGTGGTGCACCACCGCTCTGGCCTTGGTATATTTTTTTAATATTTCCAACACCTAACTTGCTGACAGCTGCTATCATTCAATTGTCTGGGCCCTTGGAATGGGTTTATTTACATAATAATAGTTGAAGCAAATCCTCAAGGTATACAGATTAATGTATTTCATACTGTGGTGCCCTATTTAGAACTGATTTCTGGGGGGGAAGGAAAAAAAAAAGAACTGATTAATTTTTTTTTCTTTTTTTTTTTTCGGGTCACACCGGGCAGTGCTCAGGGGTTACTCCTGGCTCCATGCTCAGAAATCGCCCAACAATTGCAGTATATTCTCCAGAAATATTCTGAGCCCACCTTCATCCCCCAAATAAGAGCCCATTCAGGTCTTCCAGGAATAACATTGCAGATCAACTGGTAATGGCTATATTTAAAACACTTTCTGGGGGCCGGAGAGATAGCATGGAGGTAAGGCGTTTACCTTTCATGCAGAAGGTCATCGGTTCAAATCCCAGCGTCCCATATGGTCCCCCGTGCATGCCAGGAGCAATTTCTGAGCACAGAGCCAGAAAAAAAAAAAAAAAAAAAACCCTGAGCACTGCTGGGTGTGACCCAAAAACCACAAAAAAAAAAAAAAAAAAAAAAAACAAAAAAAAAAAACAAGAAAAACAAAAAAACACTTTCTGAAGAACATACAGCTCTTTATGCAAATGCCTGCTGCAGGGGGCTGGAGAGCCAGGACAATGTGGTTAGAAGCCCAGTAAATCAGATGGTCCCTCAAGCCTGACAGGGGCGATTTCTGAGCACAGAGCCAGGAGTAACCCCTTAGCGCTGCCGGGTGTGACCTCCCCACCCCAAAAAATGCCTGCTGCCTATATATGAACTATCATATTTCATGGAGGCAATCTAGGCAAAATGTAGAAGAATGTATCATTTGTGAACCTCTAAATTAAAAAAAAAAAACAACTCATGTAGTTGAAGCAAATCTTCAAGGTATACAGATTAATGTATTTCAGCAGATGGATGTTAGCTGCAGGTTAGTTTTGGTCCGCCAGGTCTCGTGGACCGGCTCTTGGGGTCTGTATGCCTTAGAGGACTTGTTCTGAGTCTCTTTGAGGAGAGTGGATACAGGGATGGCAAAATATGAAATGAATGAGGTCACACAAACGAATTGTATGGGGACACAAGTTCTGTCTAGCTTGTGACAAACTTTTTTTTTTTTTTTTTTGGTTTTTGGGCCACACCTGGCAGTGCTCAGGGGATACTCCTAGCTGTCTGCTCAGAAATAGCTCCTGGCAGGGCCGGGCGGTGGCGCTGGAGGTAAGGTGCCTGCCTTGCCTGCGCTAGCCTAGGACGGACCGCGGTTCGATCCCCCGGTGTCCCATATGGTCCCCCAAGAAGCCAGGAGCAACTTCTGAGCGCATAGCCAGGAGTAACCCCTGAGCGTCACAGGGTGTGGCCCAAAAAAAAAAAAAACAAAAAAAAAACAAACAAAAAAAAGAAATAGCTCCTGGCAGGCACGGGGGACCATATGGGACACCGGGATTCGAACCAACCACCTTTGGTCCTGGATTGGTTGCTTGCAACGCAAACGCTGCTGTGCTATCTCTCCGGGCCCCTTATGACAAACTTTAATCTCCATGTTGGGATTATATCTAAGGTAAAACCACAGTTTTAGGCATAAAAGGAATTTCCGCATTGACAAATGGTGGGAGTGTAGAGAAAAACAGAAATATTAATAGTAGGCCTGTTTGTATTTGCATAACAAATATGACTGGCTAGGCTCAGGTGGAAAGGATCTTATCTAGGAAGTCCTGAGTTAGAACGGAGAAAGTAGCATCATAAAAAGGAGAAATTGCTAATATTAATAGCTGAATCAGTTTGACAGGCTCTATGAGCTAACAGTGAAAAAGTTGCTTTTGAGTTAGCAGAGGGCCAGGTCAAAAAGAAATGTCAATTTTGTGGCTGGATAGGAGCTACCATGACTCAGAGCTGAGTTCCTGACTTGGCTTTTAGATGTAAATAGGGCTGGCAGTGAGAAGAAAAAAATTGTCTTAGTTTTTTTTTTTTTTTTGTCCCCCCCATTCACAATACAGAACAGGCTAAAGGCCTGGGCTGAGGTATAATATGGGGTGCATTTAGAAAGAGGTACCTCTTTCTATATAGTCAGTGTAAAGAACACAGCTTGTGGTAAGCATTGGGAGGCCTTATCTTTTCTTTTCTTTTTGATTTATATATATATATAACTTTTAGTTTTATTTTGGTGCTGAGAATTCTCTGAGCAAAAGAATTTGATTGAGGCCATATTTTGGTCTGTAAATTTACAATGGAGAAATAAACCATATAATATGAAGGGAATATAAGACATGAATTTCAGAAATATCTCTTTGGGAATTCCTCAACTCTCCACACAGGGGCAAAGCATCCGCAGCAGGCCTTTTGAGGAATCCTGTAGGGTTTTTACAGTTCTCCACTTCAGGAAAATTCGGGGATTTCGTCTGGTGGGCCTACTGTATTGTCCCTTTAATTGGAGATATGAAATTATTATCTATGGCATAGACACATGTTACTTATACAGACATTTTTTCTGAAGAAACTCCATGTGGTTGTGGACACATATTCTCAATATGTATGGGCAATAACTATGTCTTCGCAGAGAACAAAAAGCAGTTTCTACTTTTTTTTTTTTTTTTTTTTTGGTTTTTGGGTCATACCCGGCAGTGCTCAGGGATTATTCCTGGCTCCAGGCTCAGAAATTGCTCCTGGCAGGCACAGGGGACCATATGGGGCGCCGGGATTTGAACCAATGACCTCCTGCATGAAAGGCAAATATGCCTTACCTCCATGCTATCTCTCCCGCCCCAGTTTCTACTTTTTTAAAGCAGTGTTTTTCTGGGATGGGAATTCAATATTGCAATAAGGCTGATAATGTATACTTACCTGGCAGGGGAGATACCATGATCACAAAGGTGGTTTTCCTAGGGTGAGGCTTATCCATTGCACTCCGGATGTGCTCACCCCTGCGATTTCCCCAAATGTGGGAAACCCAACTGCATAATTTGTGGTAGTGGGGGACTGCGTTCGCACTTTCCCCTGGGGGGAAAAAAAAGACTGATAATGTAGGGCTGGAGAGATAGCATAGAGGTAAGGCGTTTGCCTTGCATGCAGAAAGAACAGTGGTTCGAATCTTGGCATACCATATGGTCCCCCGAGCCTGTCAGGGGAGGTGTCTGGGCAGAGAGCCAGGAGTAACTAACTCCTGAGCACTGCCGGGTGTGACCCAAAAACTAAAAAAAAAAAACAACAACAAAAAACTAAAATAGACTGATAATGTGGGGCCGGAGTGGTGGTGCATAGCTGTGAGGTATCTGCCTTGAGCGCACTAGCCTAGGATGAACCATGGTTCGTTCCCCTGGTGTTCCATATGGTCCCCAAGATAGGAGCAATTTCATGGCCAGAAGTAACCCCTGAGTGTCACAGGGTGTGGCCCAAAAAAACCAAAAAAAAAAAAAGAAGGAAGGAAGAAAAAAAAAATAAAAATAAAGACTGATAATGGTTTTGCTTATACCAGTAAAACTCTTGATTTCTTTTGTAAGGAGTGGCAAATTAAACACATCAAAGGAATACCCCGTAATTGTTTGGACAAGGCATAGTAGAAAGGGCACACAGGACTCTAAAACACAGAAAAAGAGGTTTGCCACCAACTTTTATCATTGACCTTTTATCATTGACTTTATTTACATTAAACTGCCTGAATTTACCCCAGGGAGAATCTTACACAGCTGCTGACAGACATTTAAAGAGGACGCTCAGATACAAGAAACAATTCAGACTCCTGTTTAAATTAAAGTTGATAAATGGATTGCTGGCAATCTCTTATTTAGAGGGAGAGAATACGCTTGTTTTCATTGATGACAACTCTGCCAAGAAATTCTGGGTTCTACTACACCTTGTCAAGATCCAGGTACTCATAAATGACAAAACTCAGACACCTGTGACTGCAAACCCTCCTGAGATCTAACATGGGCCCCTTGAGAGGCTGAAAGCAACAGTGAAATTGATGAAGTCTCAACAGGTAACAGAAATATTGAACAGGAACTGTTAATAATGACCCCAAACCAGTCCCCAAACCTCAGTTCAGAATGAGAGAGTGGAACCTGCTATCACTAGACTTCAAATTTGGGAAACTCTTGTTACATGAACTCAACTGCATTGTCTGTATAGTATTCCAAATTGTTTTTGGATCACACTCGGCAATGCTGGCTCTACACTCAGAAACTGGCTGGTCTGATGGCAGTGGTTTATCAGAACTTATTAACATTATCATCATAAATCAATTTGACTGGCTTTAGGAAAAAAAAAAAAAAAAAAAAGGAAAGAAAAAAAGGAAGAAATTGTTCCTGGCAGGCTCAGGGGACCATATGAAATGCCATATTCAAGCCACCATCCTTTTACATTCAAGGCAAAAAAACCTACCTCCACACTGTCTCTCTGGCCTTAATATTCCAAATTTGACAGTATTTTTTTTATCAGTAATATTATAAGAAAGACATTAACATGCGAGTGGAGGGCCAGTGAGGTGGCACTAGAGGTAAGGTGTCTGCCTTGCAAGCGCTAGCCAAAAAAGGACTGTGGTTCGATCCCCCGGCGTCCCATATGGTCCCCGAAAGCCAGGGGCAATTTCTGAGCATTTAGCCAGGAGTAACCCCTGAGCATCAAACGGATGTGGCCTAAAAAACAAAAACAAAAAAAAAAAAAAAACAAAAAAAAAAAACATGCGAGAGGAAAGATCTTTGAATGAAAGTGATGAAAATTCAAAACAATCTGGGCAGGAACACAAGCAGTCTCATAAGTCTTTTACGTGCTTTTCCAAGGCCAGTTCAACTTTATACTTCAATGCTTCACCTGCCACCAAGAATCTGAGGCTGGGGCCGGAGAGATAGCACAGCGGTGTTTGCCTTACAAGCAGTTGACACAGAACCTAAGGTGGTTGGTTCGAATCCCGGTATCCCATATGGTCCCCTGTGCCTGTCAGGAGCTATTTCTGAGCAGAGATTCAGGAGTAACCCCTGAGCACCGCCGGGTGTGGCCCCAAAACCAAAGGAAAAAAAAAAAAAAAAAGAATCTGAGGTTTCTTTTTTTTTTTTGGTTTTTGGGCCACACCCGTTTGAAGCTCAGGGGTTACTCCTGGCTATGCGCTCAGAAATCACCCCTGGCTTGGGGGGACCATATGGGACACCGGGGGATCGAACCGCGGTCCATCCACTTGCAAGGCAGACACCTAACCTGTAGCGCCACCTTCCCGGCCCCAAGAATCTGAGGTTTATGAGACATTCATTTGTCTTTATCTGTAACATATACAGATGAATGTACAAGATTGTCTTAATTTATCTTTCAAAGAAGAGCTGAGAGACAATAAGGTTTATTGCAATTTTTGCAACGCAAAGACGAATTTATTTAAACTTTATTATTTACTAATTGATTAGTTTCTGGGCCACACTCAGCAGCACTCAGGGGCCACTCCTGGCTCTTCACTCAGAAATAACCCCTGGCAGGCTGGAGGACCTTATGAGATGCTGAAAACCAAACCTGGTCCCTCCGAGGTGGGTCACATACCAGACAAATATCCTACCACTGTGTTATCTCTCTGGCCTCATGAAAAGGAATTAAAAAATAAATACATAAAAGAAAACGCTCTTTTTTTGATGACAAGTAAATGAAAAGAAAAAAAAAAACTACAAACTTAAGTGGACTTCCCTTTTTAAGACTTAAATTTATCACAGTTCACCACTGAGTTACAAGACAAATCTGAGAAGTACAATTTATCATCAGTTTCAAAACATTATGGCGAACTAAATACCAGACACTGTACATCCTATGGTAAAAATGCTGCAAGACAACATTGGATTAAATTTCATGACCAGAAGATTACGGAAGTCTCCAGTGCATCAGTGAAGTTTTCAGCAGCTTATATTCTTTATATACTCCAAAGAAATGTCTAATTCAACCAATCCCAACTAACTACTCCCTTTCTTTTTCCATTTCTATTAATGTTCTATTGTTTTTCCACAGAAACAACTGCAAAATGAATTTGAAAACTCTGAACTCCCACTCCAGTGAACCTGGTGATTTTTTTTGGGGGGTGGGGTGGGGGTTTGGGTTACACCCAGCAGCGCTCAGGGGTTACTCCTGGCTCTATGCTCAGAATTCGCTCCTGGAAGGCTCGGGGGACCATATGGAGTGCCGGGATTTGAACCACCATCCTTCTGCATGCAAGGCAAACGACCTACCTCACTGCCCACATGTAACTGTCATACTATCTTTCTGGCTCATGCTCCAGTTTACTAATCAAATTTGTGTGCGAAGAATGAGAGATGTCTTAAATTACCAGTATGTATTGGTAAGCTGAGAAAGAGCCTAAGTTTAAGTCATAGTAACCAATCAGATTCAGGTTCGGGTAAGACAGATCATACAAAGGTTAAGGTGCTTGCATCGTATGCACTGCATTGACCATGACTGATCCTGAGCACTGCCAAGGTCACTTGAGCTCAGAGCTAAGGATGGTCTTAGGGAAATGCCAAGTTTGCACCCCCCCAGAAAACAAACAAACAAACCAGCTAAAGGGATCTTACAGTTTGGAGAGGAACCAGGGATCTAACATAAAATCACCAAGCCCTATCACAGTGAGACTCATCTTTGTTTTTTTTCGGTCACACCAGTGGTACTTGGGTTGTTCCTGGCAGACTTGGGGACCACATAGGATGCCAGGAAATTGATCTGATTGGCTGCATGCAGGACAATTGTCTTACCCATTGTGCATTTTTGCTCTGGTCTCAGACCTCCCCACTTACCTTGATGGTGCTTAGGGAATTAAGCAGAACCAGGATTTATTAAACCAGGCTTTCTGCATACAAAGCATGTGCTCCACTTTTGAGTTATCACCCTAGCTCTGTAGATTTCAAAATTGTGTGTGTGTGTTCCGCAGTGTATGGGTGTTATTTCTGCCTCTGAGCCCAGTTAATCACTCCTGGCTGGCTTGGATGACCACACAGAATGCCAGAGATCAATCCTAGGTTGGCAGCATGTGAGGCAAGAACCTTACCTGATAATCTAACTTAACACCAGCCCTTGATTTTTTTTTTTTTTTGATTTTTGGGTCACACCTGGTGACGCTCAGAGGTTAATCCTGGCTATGTGCTCAGAAATCGCTCCTGGCTTGGGGTACTATATGGGACTCCGAGGATCAAACTCAGTGTGGCCCAAAAACCAAAACAAAAAGTAAAAAAACCCAAAATAGGGGCCAGGCGGTGGCGCTAAAGGTAAGGTGCCTGCCTTGCCTGCGCTAGCCTCGGACGGACCGCGGTTCGATCCCCCGGCGTCCCATATGGTCCCCCAAGCCAGGAGCGACTTCTGAGCGCATAGCCAGGAGTAACCCCTGAGCGTTACCGGGTGTGGCCCAAAAACCAAAAAAAAAAAAAAAAAAAAAAAAAAACCCAAAATAAAACCCTAAAACTAAGCATCATCAGGTGTAGCATGTCAAACATATTTCCCTCAAAAGTAATTTTATGTTCTCCCTCATTACTTTAAGCCATACCAGAATATGAAGGTGGATTGTTTTCCATTTGTCTTCTGAAGGAAGCCTGTAGATTCCAGAATAAAAACAAAATATGGAAAGACATCAGCTTGTGACCAGGGGTATGTGAACATTCAGGGGTCCACACTACTATATAATGCTGCATTTCTTGGTTTTATTTGAAACAATGCAAATTTAGCATCTTATGGTAGGATTTTACACTCATCATTTACACAAATTACAAGGTTCTGCTTCAAGTCTTTAAAAAATTTTTAAAAATTCAGCCCATGTGCAGCACAAGAATATGCAAAACTACTTTACATTATACACACTTTTTATCAAAGGAGATACAAAATTCTGGCTTGTAGTTTTAGACAAATACAAGAAGCTTTAAACTAGACACAAAGGGTTAACATTAATTCTCAAATATAAGTCTGCACTTTGTGTTGTATTTCTCTGAGATGTGAATATCAAATTCCGAAGGGATTTTCCAATTTTTCTTTTTCAAAGGAAAACTGAAAAATTCCCTGTAAAGGTCCCTCCACATCAGCTTAATCTATCCTCTCTGCCTTCCCTTGATGCCACAGTGGCATCAAGGGTCACAAAATTGGGGTGGGCCATTTTCAGCTAATTTCTCTTCTCAAAATTATGTAAGCAGTCATTAAGTGATGCAAATGATTTTGCTACACTGTTAATATAGGGTTTATCCTGGTATTTCAATCAACTGTGATCTTAACAATTTCAAAGGAGTTCAGAAAGACTATTCCTAATGTGCTTTTTTATTGGCAACAAATTGGTGGCCTCAAGAGTAAAGTTATCTGATGCTATGAAAACATGGAAATCTTTCTAAATAAAACATACCTACTGATTGTGAGGGACTCTCTGATGCTAATGCATAGATATTCTTTTTTAGCATGTTGGAGGCAGTATTTTATACTTTCTTTCGAAGGGATAGGTAGAAAGAGGCAATATGGAATGGCAGGGTTTTCTTCTGCCCCTTTAAAAAATAGTTTTTCTCACTGGGATCCACGTTTCCTAACCATGAAACCTAAACATGTGTGCGTATTTAAGAGAATCACTCATCTTTCATTCAGAATCAATATACAGTCGCTCTTGATTATCTATGAGAAGTGACATTTATTACCAACAATGTCACTTTTACTGTAATTTGTTTTGTTTAACTTCCCATGTAGACTACCAGCCTGTGGCAACTTAAATGCATATATTGTTTATGCCCCAGTCCACTTAGGTTCTTACTCTCAGCAAACTGATGAACAAGCACATTCACTTAGAGAGAGCGCTGGAAGAGGCTGAACTTCGAAAAGGACAATTTTCAATCTTATTGAGTTCTAGTAGTAGGCCTCACTCTTTTTTTGGGTTTAGGGTCACATCTGAGCTTATGCTTGAAGGTTCCCTGGTGGTGCTGAGGACCCAAACTAGACCTAGTGTATGTATATCATGTGTACTAGCCCCTTAAACTCACTTTTCTGGGTCCCGCCTTCATTGAGATTATGATCACTGCAAAAAATTGAAACCTGAGGCAAGTATAGTCACTATTTTAGATAATGAGAGTTGACTGTAATGTTCTTTATGACTTTAGCCCTTTCACATAAAAAATCCACAAGAAAACATAGTATGATAAAAAGATTAAAAGACTACCATGACATCTAGAAGCATTTATTTTATGCAAAAACTTAATGTTATGCGCACACAAAGTGTACACATTACCTATGATGAACAATACCAAGAAACAATATATCGATGCAACAGCTGACTTCTAAAATAAAAACTGAGCCCAGACTGGCAGACAAAAGCAAAATACTTATTTCCAATAGCACAATGCTGAGAACTGATAGCGGTTCTAAACACCTGACTTTCCTTACTAAGCTGCCAAACTCTGACCAGAGGGGGAAAAAAAAGGATATTGTTTTGTACATCAATAATAAAAATCTGATGACAAAATATTATAAAACCAAATGCTGGATAGTCTCTACTCCTTCAAAATTCCAAGTATACCAACAGGATCACAGGAGTAAAAACCATTTTAAAGTGATATGTTTTATGAAACAATAATATGTACATTTATTGCAAATTATATTAAACTAAAATGGAGGGAAAAAATCAAAATATGAAGTCATACGAAATCAATATTAATTTCATTATTTTCTCACTCTGATAAAAATCAGAAAGCAACATTTATAAAATTGCCACCACATCACTTTTCATAGCAGGGAACTGAAATCTGTACATCTCATTTTTGCAGAAAAGTAGGCAGGCAGAATTATACATAAAAGTTTCCAAAAGGAAAAACAAAGAAATATTTAATCTGATCTCTTCTAAAAATTTAATTCAGTAGACATATATTTTTTGTGTGTGTGTGTAACATGGGAGAATCCTGGCTCTAAAATGGATGGATGAGTATTCAGTGACAGTGTAAGGACATCCTGTTACTTTCTTTAGAAATAAAAACTGCAGCATGGAATCAATGGTGGATTATGCCTTTCAACTCCAGGTATGTGGTATCAGGAACCAAGTGTTAAGCAATTTGCTTAATTATTGACTTTTCAGAAGAAAAGTCTGGGGGAAGGTAGAATAGAGTTGCTTTAGCCTCTCTCTCAAGAGTTTCTGCTATACATTCCCATCCAAGGACTGTGGCCGTGGAAAGGAAGTGTTTCCTTCAGCTTTCAAGGCAGAAAGTGTGTGTTCTGAAGTAAATTTCATTTTCTGTTCAGGGACACTGTGAATCCAAGTTTCTGTGGCAGCTGAAGACTGCTGTTTGGCCTTCATTTCCTCCCTTCTGAATGAGTTTTCTCTTTACCTTGGGTATAGGAGGAAAAGAAAAGAAAAATTAGAAAAATGTAGAACAGGTAAGCCAAAAAGCCAAGATTATTTCATTTTATTAACTATTTAAAACTTTGATCACCCCCCCCCCTTACCCGAGACTTATCTTGGTTTTAGGAATCATTCTCTATACAAAATACCAACTAAGTTCTATTTCAATCAGTAAGTGTTGCTTTCCAATGGCCATTTGTGTAAAAACGCTATAATACCTCACAGCTCTCTGGAAGGTAGAAGACCTCATCTTTGGGGGAAAGGGGATTGGTGGGAGCAATGGAGCACACTGATATTTGGTACATTCTGATTTATCTGCAGTTATGAGCAAGAAAATAGTCACCTGCAAATGCCATTCATTCTAATTTTTTTGTTTGTTTTATGAACTGTCACACCATGTGGTGTTTGAACCCTGAAGCATGTGATGCTGGGGATAAATATGGCTCCTGCAAGCATATGTTCAGTCACTGGGTGGAGTGGGGGTGATGGTGAGGGGGAAGGAAAGGGAGAGAGAGAGAGAAAGAAACTCTCTCTAAGGGAGAGTGTGCTAAGGGATCTTTTCTGGAGATGCTGAGGGAACTTTATGGGATGCTAGAGATGGAACCCAGATTGGCTGCAGGAAAGGCAAACACCTTACCTCATGGCCCAATACATAAGCTAAATAAGATTCTTACAGAAACTATTAACCTGTTAAATTATACAAAATAGGGTTAATTAATTAAAATAGTATCAAAGACTCCTCCATAGCTGTCTGCTGCACCTTTGAAGCTTCCCTTTACTAGCTCTGAGTCGTCAGTATCTTCCTGGCTGCTCTCAGACTTAAAAGGTCCAAATCACTGGAAGTATTTCCGGGACTTGATTCTATGTCCCAAAGTGAATCTCCATCACTTCCAAGCACTTGGCTTCTGAAAAATTTCATATTATTTTAACAATTTGTTATTGAAATTATTCACATTAATATATTATTATTGAACACAATAGATCTACACCTAGGAGTTACTTGAATAGCAAACACCCTACCCACTGTGCTATTATATTACTTAGTTCCCTGAACCTTTATTCTTCAATCACACCCTAGGATACTTAGGGGTCACTCCTGGCTCTGCAATAGGGAATTACTTCTGGCAGTGCTCTGGGGACCAATATGGGACGCTTAGGATTAAACCAGTTGGCTGTATCCAATGCAAGAGCCCTACCAGCAATCCCTAATTAAAGATATTTAACATTCTTTCATTAAGCTTACTGAGCAAGACCTATTAATCTAAGAAAAAAAATTAGATCATACATATTTATAAAGTTTTTGGCTGTACCGAATGATGCTCAGGGTTCACTCCTGTTTCTATATTCAGGAATCACTCCTGGTGGGCTTGGAAAACTGTATGAAATGCTGGGGGATTAAACTTGGTTAGGTTGGTCATGTTCAAAGTAAATACACTACCCACTGCAATATCAGTCTGGCTTCTAAGAGAAAAAAATTTGGGGAGGGGGTCCACACCTGGAGGTGCTCAGGGGTGACTCCTGGCTCTGAGCTCAGAAATTGTTCCTGGTATGCTTGGGTGACCATATGGAAGGCCGGGATCAAACCCAGGTCGGTCTTGGGTTGGCAGTGTGCAAGGCAAACGCTCCATTGCTGTGCTATCACTCTGGCCCCTCTACCAAACTTTAAATTATATTATACAGTGAAAATAATGAAAACTATGTGGTGCAAAAATAGAGTTGTTAGGTGAATTTTTTAAAGTTTACTTTTCCCTGGGGCCAGAGAAATATATGCGGAAGGTCAGTGGTTCAAATCCCGGCATCCCATATGGTCCCCTGAGCCTTCCAGGAGGGAGCGATTTCTGAGCGTAGAGCCAGGAGTAAACTCTGAGCGCTGCCCGGGTGTGACTCAAAAACCAAAAAAAAAAAAAAAAAAAATTTTTTTTTTCACTTTTCCCCAAAGTCCATTTTTTGTGTTGCTGCTAGTTTGTTTTGTTGTTTGGAGCCACACCAAGAGCTACTCAGGGGCTTTGTGCCGGGGACAGGCTCCTGCAATATTCCAGATTCCATCAGCCCTTTGAGCATGCACGCACTCTCTCCTGCATAAGGCGATTTTATTTTTGGGCCATACCTGTTGTGCTCAGGGGTTACTCCTGGAGAAGCTCAGGAAAACATATGAAAGACAAAAAGCCTACTGGCTGTACTATCTACACCCTTGGCTATTACTGTTATGTATTTTTTTTGGGGGGGGGGGGCGTTTACTCCTAAGGTATGTGCTCAGAAATCGCTCCTGGCTTGGGGGACCATATGGGACGCTAGGGTCAAACCACGGTCCGTTCTTACAATGCCTTACAATTTGTGCCACAGCTCCGGTCCTACTGTTCTGTATCTTTTATTTTAGGGCCACAGAGGTAGTTATAAGAGATCATGAAGTGCTGGGAATTGAATCTAAGGGTCCCAATAATAAAGCATAAGCTGCCCACAGGATGTCTCACTGGGTATGGTAAGTTGTTTGCTTAGATTAACATGAAGAGGAGGAACAAAAAACCTTAAGGAAACCAATGGTGTTTTCAGTTCAAAATGCCTTAGCTGTTTGGGGCGATTAGCACACACCAGTTAAAGTTCACAAGGGCACTGTTACCTTTGTAGGTCTATTTGTCGTTCTGCTGGAGCTGCCTTTTTGGTGATGTCTTGCAGTTTGGGTGCTTTGGCATTACCTGCTTCTAGCCCGCCTGGGCTTTCCTGACTGACTGCTCCCCTCTTCCTTCCCTTGCTAAGAGACTTATTTATATCATCGTTTTTGGTTGCATTGCCCTGAGATTCAGACTTGGGTCGACGTCCTCTCCTGGGTTTTGAAAGGGTAGCAGGTCCTGTTTCATCTACTTTCTCATCTGTTTTTTGTTGGATATTCTCTGCACCAGCTGCTGTTACTGTTCTCTTTTTCGCACGATCACTGCTGATGTTGCCCTGGGAAGCCTGATCAGAATTAATCTCCTGAAAAAGAATAAAATAACTTTATAAACAAATTCTTCAAGGGACTGGAGTAATAATACAGTGGGTAGGGCACTTTGTCTTGCACAAAACCCACCTGGGTTTAATTCCCCAATGTCCTACAAGGTCCCCCAAGCCTGCCAGGAGCGATTCCTGAGTGCAGAGTTCTTAAACATCACTGGTTATGGCCTCAAACCAAAACCAAACCCTAAAAACATAAACCAAACCCTAAAAACTTAGAAACAAAATAGAAGGGCCGGGAAGGTGGCGCTGGAGATAAGGTGTCTGCCTTGTAAGCGCTACCAAGGAACGGACCACGGTTCGATCCCCCGGCGTCCCATATGGTCCCCCCAAGCCAGGGGCGATTTCTGAGCACATAGCCAGGAGTAACCCCTGAGCGTCAAACGGGTGTGGCCCAAAAAAAAAAAAAAAAAAAAAAAAAAAAGAAACAAAATAGAATGCTGATCCCTGGAAGGAACGACAAACTCTCTATGATCTCAGAAACTCTAAATGCTTTCTTTTTCTTCCTTTTTTTTATGGGCCACACCTGGTAGTGCTCAAGGCAAACACTGCTGAGACTTGAACATAGCTTTCTGCAAAGCAATCACCCTTCCTTCTGTTCCCATCTCTCTAAGTCCTTAAATACCCATTTATTTCTCTGGGAGAAGTAGGTAAGACAAAGGTACTACTACTTGAGTGATCACATAAACTTTTGGTAACTGCAGTAAACAGGTTCAATTGTGAGGAGTACAAGTACAGTCAATGTCAAGATGGTATAAAATCAGGTACAATAAAATAGTTTACACTAACCTGATTTTTTTTTTTTTTGGATGACACCCAGTAGTGCTCAGGAGTCATTCCTGGTGGTGCTTGAGGACCATATGGGATGCTGAGGATTAAACATGAATTGGCCATGTGCAAGGCAAATGTCCTACCCACTATCCTTTTGTTCTGGCCTTTGACTTAGTTTCTTACCACACATGAGCACAATAGCAAAACTGACACTTCTCAGACTTTAAAATTTACCTTATTCTTTACTGGGTCAGTATTTTTCACAGGTGTAACAGAAATAATTCTCACAGGGTTTTCTTCATTTTCACTAACTCCAGTTTCTGCTGCCTCAGAACTCTGCTCCCTGCTGAGCAAAAATAAATCATTTACTTTCATCACAAAAATACAAAGTTTACCTTAGCACTATATTATAATTCAGGCTAATATAGAAACAAAGCTATTTTAGCAAAGTCAAGATTTAGTTTTTCTGTGGCTCTAAATCTATCACATAATTGATTTTCATTTAACCATACCAATTTAAGACAGATATGACTGCCTGAAGCCACTTAATTAGAAAGATTAATTGTAAGAAATAAGTTTAAAAAAAAGAAAGAAGAGAAATCTTAAAAATACAACTAAAGAAAAATAGGGGCCTGAGTGATAGCATATCTGGTAAGATGTTTGCCTTGCAAGCCAAGAGTAATGACTGAGTGCTACCCATGTGGCCCAAAAAAACCCCAGAAATCCACCTCCCTAAGAAACGAATATAGTAGTTATTTTCAGTCTATATTTTTTTCCTTTGGCTAATACAAGAGTTTCTGGGAATTTAATCTGAGCCAGTAGTATTCAAGGCAAAATCCTTAGCAGCTGTACTGCTTTTCTCTCCCTCTTTTGTCCAGCTTCTCTGTTATTAATCTTCAGCAAGAAGGAAGCTGTAGAAACAGCTAAGAGTAAAGCCTGAGTACCATTGAATGCAGCCCATAAGCAAAAACAAAAACAAAAAACAAACAAAAAACTCCAATCTGAAACAAAATAATTAAAGAAAAACAAATGAACAAAAACTAAAATGGGGGGGGGGGAGGAGGGGTACTGAGCGATAACAGTGGTAGGGCGTTTGCATTGCACACGGCTGGCTGACCCAGGACAGGACGGACCTGGACCTGGGTTGATTCCCGGCATTCCAGAAGGCTGCCCGAGCCTGCCAGGAGTGATCCAAAAACAAACAAACAAACAAACAAAAAAACAACCTAAAACAGGGTCAGAGTGATAGCACAGCGGTAAGGAAGGGCATCTGCCTTGCATGTGGATGACCCAGGTATGATCCTGGCAACCTTTATGGTCCTGCAAGCCTGTCAGGAGTAACTTCTCAGTGCAGAGCCAGGAGTAACCCTTGAGTGCCAATGGGGTGACAAAACAAAAACCTGAAACAAAGTGAGAGGCTCTAGGATAAATTCCCAGCACTGCCAAAGGAAAACTTTTTTTTTTTGGTATGTGTATGTTTGGGCCACTCCAAGCAGCATTTACGGGTTACTCCTGGCTCTGTACTCGGGAATCCTACTCTTGGTGGGCTTAGGTGAACATAGGGAATGCTGGGGATTGAACTGGGTGGACTGTGAATGCTGGTTTCCATTCTGTTCAGGATAAGCTTGTCACTTGTTAGGAAGCACCTTTTGCTTCTTCTGGATTGGTACCTTAGACTACCTGCTCTCCTCCCCCCTGTGTGGTCTTTGGGTTCCCACTAAAGACCCCGGGGTCTCAGGGGAAAATGCTTGCAGTTTTGATTTTCTAAGACTGAAATTCTACTTGCTGGGCGTAGTGCTAGGAGCAGAAGGCTTATGGTGGAAGTTTCTGAACCTCTTTTATTTTATCTCCTTAACAATGTTGGGATTATTTCTAGTGTTGGAGTTTGCTTCTAGACCCACATCTCCCCAGTCCTTTGGGCTTGGGGTATAAGGCTTCTGCTACAGCATGCAAGAGCAAGTAATATTGCTCTTGTTGAAGATTTATCTTATATATCATCCAATAGGTATTATCTAGAACCTTTTTTTGGTCCCATTTTTCTTTTGCTCTGCACTCAGGAATTACTTTGGGCAGTGCATGAGGAGCATACAGGATGCCAGGGATCAAACCTGGGTCAGCCAAATGCAAGGTAAGCCACTGTTGCTCCAGCTCCCTACAACACTTTTATTTGCCATACCCAGCTGTACTTAAGAGATTACTATTGGCAGTACTGATGAACTATTTGTGGTGCTGTGTATCATTTTACAGGCAGCCACATGCAAGGCAAAACCCTACATTTTGTAGTATGCCCTACATTTTGTAGTATGGCTCTAGCTCCTCCCCTACAACTATTTGTTTGTTTGTTTTTTGTCATGCCAGTGGCACTCTACTGCTGTGCTATCTCTCTGGCCCCTCCTACAACTATTTTTTGTTTCGTTTTTGGGACACACCCAGCAGCACTCAGGTGTTCCTCTTTGCTCTGTGCTCAGAAATCGCTCCTGGCAGGCTCAGAGGAATATATGGGATGCTGGGATTTGAACCATCATCCATCCTGGATCAGTGTGTGCAAGGTAAATGTTTGCCTTACCACTGTGCTATCTCTCCGCCCCACCTCCTAGAACTATTTTTCACCCGGTGACGCTCAGGGGTTACTCCTGGCTATGTACTCAGAAATCATTCCTGGCTTGGGGGACCATATGGGACACAGACACCTTATCGCTTGCGCCCCCACTCTGGCCCCTCTTGTGTCCATTTTAACATCATTTTTTGGTTACATTAAAAATTGTCACATGGGGTGGGAGAAAAAATAAACTGTCACATGGGGCCAGAGAGATAGCATGGAGGTAATGTGTTTGCCTTGAATGCAGAAGGATGGTGGTTCGATCCCGGCATCCCATATGGTCCCCCGACCCTGCCAGGAGTGATTTCTGAGCACAGAGCCAGGAGTAACTCCTAAGTGCTGCCGGGTGTGACCCAAAAACAAAAAACCAACAGAAACCAACAAAAACTGTTACATGGGCTGGATCGGTGTTGCGAGTGGATAAGGCATCAGCCTTGCCAGAGCTAGCCCAGGACAGACCACGGTTCGATCCCCCCACATCCTATATGGTCTCCCAACCAGAAGCGATTTCTGAGCACATAGTCAGGAGTAACCCGCGAGTGTCACCGGGTATGGCCCCCCCCCCCAAAAAAAAGATGAAAGGCTAGAGAGATAGTGCTTATCTTATGCGAGGACCTAAGCTTGAATCTGGAGCCTCATGTGCCCCACTACGAATAAGCCCAGATCATGGCTGAGTCTGACTCAAAAACAAGAACAAGAAAAGAGAAGCAGAAGAGATTAGAGAAAAACATTGCCTTGTTCGATTTCCGGTTGATGGGTTCAATTCCGAATTTACATTAATGTTGCTTCCAGTCTCAGGTCCAGTGCTTCTAACATATGGTTTTCTTCCAGTTGCAGATAAAGGCTTGTTAACTGCACCTAGTACTCCAGCAGGTTTTGGCTAAAATTACATGTACACAAGTTATTTTATAACTTACTGTAATGAACTATACTTCTATTACTGCAACAAATTTAGATGTAGGTGAGAGAAATAGGCCAAGCTAAGAAATTATTACTTTGCAAAGTAAATATTAGAAACAGCAATGAAATTATGCTTGATTATAATGATGAACCATACTTATTTCTTCCAATAATTAAGAATTCAAATTTTTTGTTTGTTTTGTTTTTGGGTCACACTCGGCAGTGCTCAGGGGTTACACCTGGCTCTATGCTCAGAAATCACTCCTGGCAGGCTTGGGGGACCATGTAGAATGCCGGGATTTGAATCACCGTCATTCTGCATGCAAGACCAATGCCCTACCTCCATGCTATCTCTCCGGCCCCCAAGATCCAATTTTTAATTATCCTTCATTGGTCAAGACAAATAAAAAGTAACCCTAAAATACAATGAAAGATGTCAACACTGGCATCAATCAAGCCCTTGTTCTCCTTTGAACATATATCTCACTTGTTTATTTCCACTCTGGAGAAACCTGACTTCTCTCTTGAATATGTACTTCTTTTTCTCTCGTCTTTATAAGTTTCAATAAACCGCCCCCCCCCCCTCTCTCACACACACACACACACAGTCAATACAAAATGGTCATAATATAAACAAAAATTACTTCTAGAATCCATAACACAAGCATTAAAATTTTGAAACTATAAAATATAAAACAGATTATTTCAAACAACAATATACATGTGGAAGTTACCAAAATTATTCTAAAAAAGTATATAATACCTTTCCTGTTAACAGAAGTACTCTTGTCTCTTCTGAAATATAACTTTTATCATTACAGAAGTCCTATTAAAAAAAGCAATTGAAGAAAACATTATTTTCCAAATATAACTTTTCTAGTATTGCCCTAGGCTAAATCATATCCGTGAAACAAATATAGCAATTCCTCAAAGGGGAAATGGATCAAAACCAGGTTCTCAAGTGTCTTATCAGCTGCACTATTTCTTCAGGCCTATTATTTTTATTTTTTGGCTCACAACTGGGTACCCAAGAGAGCCTGTGGTACATGATAATGCATCAGGCCTATATGCAAAGCATGTGCTCAGTACTGAGCCATTACTATGCCCCTCAAATCAAATCTAAAAAAAAAAAAAAAAAAAAAAAAAAAAAAAAAAAATCACAGTAAACGCAGATTATTATTATATAATATTATTATTATTGTTTTTGGGCCAGTGACTCTCAGGTTACTCCTGGCTATGCACTCAGAAATTGCAGGTAGCTTGAGGGACCATATGGAACTCCGGGGAATCGAACCCAGATCCATCCTGGGTCAGCTGTGAACAAGGCAAACGCCCTACCAATGTGTTACCTCTCTTGACTCTGAACATTATTTGGGTGTGTGGGGAACAAAATAGTTTATTTTCCTTGCTTTTTGGGCCACAATCGGTGTCACTCATGGGCCAGTCCTGGCTATGCACTCAGAAATTGCTCCTGACTTAGGGGACCATATAGGATGCCGGGGGATCAAACCCTGGTTTGCAAGGCAAATGCCCTACCACTTGCGCCACCACTCCGGTTCCGGAACAAAATAAGTTTTTTTTTTTGGTTTTTGGGCCACACCCGGTGACGCTCAGGGGTCACTCCTGGCTATGTGCTCAGAAGTCGCTCCTGGCTTGGGGGACCATATGGGATGCCGGGGGATCGAACCGCGGTCTGTCCTAGGCTAGTGCTGGCAAGGCAAACATCTTACCTCTTAGCGCCACCACGCCGGCCCCAACAAAATAGTTTTTAAAAAAATTTAGAGAAATAGCATAGCATGTAGGTTGTTCATCTTGAATATGGCCCACAGGACTTGATCCCTGAGCACAAAGCCAATAAGTAAGCCCTGAGCACTGATGGGTGTTGGCCCTAAACCTTTCCATTAAAAACAAACTTACCCTTTAGCCTCTGAGTTACCTCTTTATCCCTGGTATTTTCAATAATATGATCCTTCCAAAACTAATCACTATTACGTGATATAACTGACGTGAGACTTCTGAATCAAAGATGAAATGTTTATACTGCTTTATTACTTATCACTTCACTTTAGATTTTTTCAAGTTGGTAGTATTTAAAATATATAATGGTACTTAAATTTCAAATAGTAAATTATAAATTCAAAAAATATAACTACTCAACAAAACCCATCCTCAAAAATCAACCAGTGCTTTCAAAAAATTATTCCAGATAAACAACAAAATATACATTTGTGTGATAAAAAAATGTCAGGAAGTAAATTACCTTTTCAGGTTGTGTGAAAAATTTCATTGGAAGGACTGGATCCTTTGGTGAATCTGCATTGCATAAAGCACTTTTACTATTTATAACACACAGAGCCACATCACATACTGTATAAAGTTTCTAGGAAGAAAACAAACAAAACTTTGAGTAATGTAAATTAACCACAAGCAGTGATCTACCAAATGCATGAATTGAAATCAAATAAGGCTTTATGACATTCTTTTTTTTTTTTTTTTTGAGGTCACACCGATGGCGTTCGGGGGTTACTCCTGGCTCTGCGCTCAGAAATCACTCCTGGCAGGCTCAGGGGACCACATGGATGCCGGGATTAGAACTACCATCTGTTCTGGATTGCTGCATGCAAGGCAAACACCCTACTGCTGTGCTACCTCTCCGGCCTCTGTATGACATTCTTTTTTTTTGTTTTTGTTTTTGGGCCACACCCGGTGTTGTTCAGGAATTACTCCTGTCTGTCTGCTCAGAAATAGCTCCTGGCAGGCACAGAGTACCATATGGGACACTGGGATTCGAACCAACCACCTTTGGTCCTGGATCGGCTGCTTGCAAGCCAAACGCCGCTGTGCTATCTCTCCGGGCCCCTGTATGACATTCTTTAGTCTTCTAGATACTTATAATACTGGTGCTGAGAATGACTCTCGTTTTCAGAGCTTTGATGAAAGCTCAGATAAGCTTATAGTTAGTGCTTGTGATTTTGTATGGTAATTGTATTCACTGTATTACTGAAGTAACTGTTTCTCGTAAGTTATTGTTGTTGAACCAGGAGGAAAGCATACATAGAAAATACATTGAGGCAGGAAAAGGTAGTGATTTTCCAGAGCGGTAGCAGTGGGTAGGGTGTTTGCCTTGCATGAGGCTGATCCAAGTTTGATCCCCAGCATCCCATATGGTTGGTCCTCTGAGGCTGCCAGGAGCAATTTCTGAGTGTAGAGCCAGGAATGGCGCCAGGTTACAAAAAAAGGCAGTGCTTTTTTTTGGATTCTGAGTCACACCCAGCAGGGATGGGGGACCATTCGAGATGCTGGGATTCAAATTACCATCTGACCTGGATTAGCTGTGTACAACGCAAACGCCCTGCCACTGTGTTCTCTCTCTGGCCCAAAAAAGGCAGTGCCTTTTTTTTTTTTTAGGGCATTGACTCATATTATTATAAACAAAATATGAGTATTTGGGCAAAGAGACAGTTCCTCTTGATAACAATTAGAAACCAGTGTGGCCATCTTAGAAAGATAAGGGGCTGGAGAGATAGCATGGAGGTAGGGCGTTTGCCTTGGATGAAGGATGGCGGTTCGAATCCCAGCATCCCATATGATCCCCCAAGCCTGCCAGGAGCGATTTATGAGCGCAGAGCCAGGAGTGACCCCTGAGCACTGCCGAGTGTGACCCAAAAACAAAAAACAAAACAAAAAAAAGACTTAGTATTTATTTTTCAAACATTGCATCTTGTGTTTGGCATACACTGACATGTTGTCTTGTGAGTACCAAGTTTACATAAAAAAAAAAATAAACATGGGAACGAAGTGATAGTATAGTAGACTGGCTGCATGGATTTGATCCCCAACAATCCATATGATGCCTCAAAACTGCCAGAAATAATTCCTGAACACAGAGCCAGAGTAAAACTCTCGAGCGCTGCTGTGTGTGGTCCAAAAACTAAACAAAACGGGATGAAAAACAGTCCAGTAGTAAAAGTTTGATCTGACTGGAGCTTTCATGGGTTTGATACCACCTGGCACCTCCCAGACCTGAGTGGAGAGCCAGGAATAAGCCCTTAGCACCACTGGGTGTGGCCTCTAAACCCAAAAAGAAATAAAAAACAAACAAACAAACAAAAAAAAAAAACCAGAGTGCTAGTACAGCAGTCTGGGTGCTTGGCTTGAATACTGCTGACCCAGGTTTCACCCCAGCACTCCATATTGTACCCTGAGCCTGCCAGTAGTGATCCTGAGAATAGAGCAAGGAATATGCCCTTGTACCACCAAACATGACCCTAAAACTAAGAACAAAACAACAGCAAAAAACGTAGCAATTATTTTTCTGTAATTTTGAGAGTATAAAACAATACAGTTATAAATTGAAGGGGGAGGGTCTACATCTGGCAATGCTTAGGGTTTTGGCTCTGCCTGAGGTATTACTCCTGATAGGGGACTATATGGGATGGATGCTGGGGATAGAACTTGTGACAGCCACGTGCTAGAAAAATGCCCTACCTTCTGTACTATCTCTCCAGCACCACAGCTATAAATTTTTTAGGGTTCTAACCCTCTGCTTTGTAAAACTTTTTTTTTTTTGGTTTTTGGGTCATACTTGGCAGTGCTCAGGGGTTACTTCTGGCTTTGGGCTCAGAAATTGCCCCTGGTAGGCACTGAGGACATTATGGGATGCTGGGATGCAAACCACCGTTCTTCTGCATGCAAGGCAAACACTCTTCTTCCATGCTATCCCTCCAGCCCCTGCTCTGTAAAATCTTTATATTTTTCAGTGTACTAATCATAGCACAAATACTATATATATTATAAATAATATGTTTTATATTTTGTGAAAATGCAATGCCATAAAAACTACTACTTATAGAAATGTATTTATTGGGGCCAAAGCGGTGGCATGAAGTGGTAAGGAGCCTTGCCTAACCTAGGACAGACTGCAGTTTTATTCCCCAGCATCCCATATAGTCCCCGAAGCCAAGAGTGATTTCTGAGCGTACAGCCAGGAGTAACCCCTGAGCACCAACCGGTGTGGCCCAAAAAACCAAAACCAAAAAAAAGTAATATATTTATCAATATTTCTTTTCTGCCTCCCAGTGAAGCAAAAAGCTTTGTTTGTTTATTTGTGTTTTTTTTTGGGTCACACCCAGCTGCGCTCAGGGCTTACTCCTAGCTATACGCTCAGAAAACGCTCCTGGCAGGCTTGGGGGGACTATACGGGACAATGGGATTTGAACCACTATCCTTCTGGATACAAGGCAAATGCCTTACCTCCATGCTATCTCTCTGGCCCCAGCAAAAAACTTTTTTTTTTTTTGTTTTTGGGCCACACCCGGCGGTGCTCAGGGGTTACTCCTGGCAGGCATGGGGAACCATATGGGACACCGGGATTCGAACCAACCACCTTAGGTCCTGGATCGGCTGCTTGCAAGGCAAACACCGCTGTGCTATCTCTCCGGGCCCAGCAAAAAACTTTTATTGAAAGAAATTTAATGAGATGTGCAGGGAGAGAATACACAAATGTGAGATACACAATCAAGAGAGAACATAGTTTTTTTTCAGAGAGGGGAGAAGCAGAGGAAAGAGAGAACTACATGTTCAAGAGAGATGACAGAACATGGGATTGGCAGAAAACTCCAATATTCCTAAATACAATTCAATAATAGAAAAAACAATTAGGAAAAGGGCTAGACTATTCACCCCCCAGAATATACTAATACTTACTGGTATACATATCTTACTTACTTCATTTGTCTTGGATTCATCTGGACACTGTGCATCTTTTGTTAACTTGATGTTCTCTGCCATCTTCTTCATAAAGGCATGGCTATTGTTTTCATTCTTTGTCATTAAAACTTCAAGCATGAACCATAGGCACCTATGTGGTAGACCAAAATCTTTTTTTTTTTTGGGTCACACCCAGCAGCGCTCAGGGGTTACTCCTGGCTATCTGCTCAGGAATAGCTCCTGGCAGGCACAGAGCACCATATGGGACACCAGGATTCGAACCAACCACCTTAGGTCAGCTGCTTGCAAGGCAAACGCCACTATGCTATCTCTCCAGCCCCATGCTAGACCAAATAAGAAGGGCAAGAGCGGTTTCTGGAGAAAAAAAGGTGGTTTCTATAAATATTTAATGATCATTGAGGTGACTTGGCATTTCTTTCGTTTGTTTTCTTAGTTTTGGGTCACACCTGGTGGCGCTCTGGGGTTACTCCTAGCTCTGCACTCAGAAGTTGCTCCTGGTAGGCTCAGAGGACATTATGAGATGTCAGGATTCGAACTGAGGTCTGTCCTATGTTGGCTGCGTGCAAGGCAAACAAATGCCTTACTGCTGTGCTATCTCTCTGGCTCCCCTTTCCTTTTTTGTTTTCGTTTTTGATTTTTGGGCCACACTTGGCAGTGCACAGAAATGGCTTCTGGCTGTCGCGGAGCACCATATGGGATGCTGGGGATTGAACCTGGATCTGTTCTGGGTTGGCCTTGTGCAAGCAAATACCCTACTGCTGTGCTATCTTTTGCTCCAGCTCCATGACTTGGCATTTCTTAATGCTAATCCATGATAAGAGCATACAGTAGTCTTGGTATTTTGATTGTCTGTTAATAGACAAAACTATTACTCGAATGCTGATAAGTATAGTAGACAGTTATTTGCAAGGAATTATATCCATTTCAAATATACATTATTTTGTTTTTAATATACCCAAACTAGATTTCTTTGAAATGAGTTGTAATAAAGTTAAAAACATACATGCACCAACTGGGGCCCGGAGAGATAGCACAGTGGCGTTTGCCTTGCAAGCAGCCGATCCAGGACCAAAGGTGGTTGGTTCGAATCCCAGTGTCCCATATGGTCCCCCGTGTCTGCCAGGAGTTATTTCTGAGCAGACAGCCAGGAGTAACCCCTGAGTACCGCCGGGTGTGGTCCAAAAAAACCCAACAACAACAACAAAAAAATATATGCACCAACATAACAAAGCATATTGGTTGCTTCTTAGATGTAGCTGGAGAAAAGATTAAAAGTGCTATTTTTGGTCCTTATTTTTTGGGTGGGGGGATACATGGTAGTGTTTAATAGACCATATGGGGATGGGGATGGAATCTGGACTGTTGTAAGACAAAGAAAGACTGTACCACTGTATTTCAGCCCCACCAGCATATGCCCTCACCTTAAACTCTGGTTTTATGAAGGAAAAAAAAATTTTTTGGGGCCGGAGAGATATCATGGAGGGAGGGCATTTGCCTTGCATGCAGAAGGTTGGTGGTTTGAACTCTGGCATCCCATTTGGTCCCCCAAGCCTGCCAGGAGCGATTTCTGAGCGTAGAGCCAGGAGTAACCCCTGAGTACTGCTGGGTGTGATGCTAGAGGTAAGGTGTCTGCCTTGCGAGCGCTAGCCTAGGATGGACCGTGGTTCGATCCCCTGGTGTCCCATATGGTCCCCCAAGCCAGGAGTGACTCCTGAGCGCATAGCCAGGAGTAACCACTGAGCATCACCAGGTGTGGCCCAAAAAACCAAAACAAACAAACCAAAAAACCAAAACAAAAAATTTTTGGGGGGGGTCACACTGGGTGGAGCTCAGGGGTTACTCCTTGCTCTACTCTCAGACATTGTTCCTGGCAAGCTCGGGGGACTAAATGGGATGCTGGGCTTCAAACCACCAACCTTCTGCATGCGAGGCAAATGCCCTACCTCCATGCTATCTCTCAATGAAGTCTGTCTTTATTTTTTTTTGGTGGTTTTTGGGTCACACCAGGCAGTGCTCAGTGGTTTTTCCTGGCTCCAGGCTCAGAAATTGCTCCTGGCAGGCACGGGGGACCATATGGGTCGCCGGGATTCGAACTGATGACCTCCTGCATGAAAGGCAAACACTCTACCTCCATGCTATCTGTCCAGCCCCAATGAAGTCTGTCATAATACAAAAAACATTTTTTTTAAATAATGGAGCCAAAGTGATAGCACAGCAGGGTAGGGCATTTGCCTTGCATGTGCCCAACCTAGGCTCAATCCCTCACCTCCTGTACAGTTCTCCAAATTTGTTAGGAGTAATTTGAGTGCACAGCGAGAAGTAACCCCCTGAGCACAGCATGACCCAAAATCCAAAATAAAAAAAAAAATATTATAATAACAGCTTTGGACCAGAGTAGTAATATAGCAGTCAGGGCATTTACCTTGCATGCTGCTGACGAGGTATGGTCCCCAGCGTTCCATATGGTCCCTAACCTGCCAAGAGTTTCTGAGCTGAAGAGTGAGGAGTAACCTCTCAGGCCACATATCCTCCTCACTAACAAAACCAAATAAATCTATTTTTTTCTTTTGGGCTACACCAGCAGTGCTCATGATTACTCCTGGTTTTGTGCTTAGTATTCATTCCTGGTGAATTTAGGAGATTATATGGGTTCCTCGAGATTGAACCCAGGTTGGCCTTATAGTGAGGCAAGTAATCCTACCCATTGTAGTATCTCTCTAGCCCCCAAATCTATTTAAAAAACTCAGGAAAAACTAAGCAAACAAACAGTAAATAAAAAAAATTTTTTTTTTTTTTTGTGGTTTTTGGGTCACACCCGGCAGTGCTCAGGGGTTACTCCTGGCTCCATGCTCAGAAATTGCTCCTGGCAGGCACAGGGGACCATATGGGGCGCTGGGATTCGAACCGATGACCTCTTGCATGAAAGGCAAACGCTTTACCTCCATGCTATCTCTCCAGCCCCAAATAAAAAAAATTTAAACAAAATAATTAAATTAATAACTTGTTCTGAGATAATTTCTTTTTGTTTTTTTGGGCCATACCCATAGATGCTCAGGGATTACTCCTGGCTCTGAACTCAGAAGTCACTCCTGGTTGCTCCTGGCAGGCTTCGGGGAACATATAGGATACTGGGATTCTACCCAGGGTTTGACCTGTGTTGGCTTGTGAAAAGCAAACACCTTATCAATGTGCTATTGCTCTGGCCATGAGCTGAAAATTTCTTTCTTTCTTTCTTTTTTTTTTTTTTGGTTTTTGGGCCACATCCGGCATTGCTCAGGGGTTACTCCTAGCTGTCTATTCAGAAATAGCTCCTGGCAGACACGGGGGACCATATGGGACACTGGGATTCGAACCAACCACCTTTGGTCCTGGATCGGCTGCTTGCAAGGCAAACATCTATCTCTCCGGGCCCTGAAAATTTCTTTTCTTTTTTTGGCCACACCCGTTGGACGCTCAGGGGTTGCTCCTGGCTATGAGTTTAGAAATCGCTCCTGGCTTGGGAGGACCATATGGGACACTGGATATTGAACCGAGGTTCGTTCTAGGCTATCACTTGCAAGGCAAATGCCTTACTTCTAGCCACACCTCTCAGAACCTGAGATAAAAATTTCTAAGATGAAAAGTTTAACCACAGATTTTTTTTTTTTGGTTTTTGGGTCACACCTGGCAACGCTCAGGGGTTACTCCTGGCTCTACACTCAGAAATCGCTCCTGGCAGGCACAGGGATCATATAGGATACCAGGATTCGAACCCCGTCCTTCTCCATGCAAGGCAAACACCCTACATCCATGCCATATCTTTGGTCCCAACCACAAACAGATTTTAAATGAGAACAGTGAGAGGAAAAAAATTAGCATTCTTGTTTTGAGGTCGCACCAGATACTTAAGACAGTGCTTGCTCTGAGCTCCAAAACTCCTGGCAGGCTCAGGGATGCCAAGGACCAAATGGACACCAAGAATTGTACCTGGGTTGTTCATGTGCAAGACATAATACCCATAATGCTATCGCTAGGGCCCAGAAAACAGCATTATTAATATTTTTTTTTGGTTTTTGGGTCATACCCGGCAGTGCTCAGGGATTACTCCTGGCTCTACATTCAGAAATTGCTCCTGGCAGGCTCGGGGAACCATATGGGATGTCGGGATTCGAACCACTGTCCTGTCCTTCTGCATGCAAGGCAAACACCCTTGCCTCCATGCTATCTCTCCAGCCCAGCATTATTTAAATGATTTTACAAGGCTTAAATAAGCATTAACATGACTTACTCTTTAATATCACGAAGTTGATCAACATCTTGTGATCTTGTAAAATCTGGGTCATGGGCTAGTAAGTGAATCATATATGGAACTACATATTCAGGCAACAGTGATAGTAATTTCTCTAAAATAAAAACATTACAATTAACAATAGCTTTTTCATAAAATTCCTGTTTGAATTCTATTAAAAAAAACCTCTTTTCACCCATTATTTCTTTTTTTTCTTTTTGGTTTTTGGGTCACACCCGGCAGTGCTCAGGGGTTATTCCTGGCTCCAGGCTCAGAAATTGCTCCTGGCAGGCACGGGGGACCATATGGGACGCCGGGATTCGAACCGATGACGTCCTGCATGAAAGGCAAACGCCTTACCTCCATGCTATCTCTCCGGCCCCATACCCATTATTTCTTAAGGACATTATGACATATAGATGATACTGAAACATTTCTATTTTTGTTTGTTCAGATTTTATTTAATGTGTGAATCCAAGCAAGACCTGAACTCAGGCTCTTAAAGTGCTAAATCTTTTGTAGGAAAGTAGGGTAATTTGGGTCATATCCATGGGGGAATTTTCGGGGACTATTCATAGCTGTGTGCTTAAGAGTGACCCTTAGTGATGCTAAGTACTCCCCTGGCCATGTCACAAAAGGATTATGCTAAGAACACTGGGTACTACATATGGTTGTTTCCTGAGCAATGCCTGGGCTAGTTCCTAAGCATAGCTGAGATTAACAGTATAGCTAACTAAGTATGACTTAATACCAACCCTCCACCCCAATTTCTTTTTTCTGTTCTTATAAAATCATATTCTTGTAGGGAAAAATGTGGTTCCCACATATAACAGAGCACATGACTTGCTTATGTGAAGCCCTTAAAAAAATGCCCACCCCCGTATTTATACAGAATTTTAGGTTGTGTGTGTGTGTGTGTGTGTGTGTGTGTGTGTGTGCGCCTCCCAAGCAGTGCTCAAGAGGCACTAGGCTCCTCAGGGAACTCTCAGCTAGGTCCTAGGACACAGCGTTGCTGGAACCCAGGGAGTATACAGGTAACTCAAATGTTCTGCAGTGAGCTATGCCCCTGGTTCACACCAAGAAGTTTCAAGGTTACTTACCAGTAGCTATGGGATTCTGTTTAATGTACTCTCTACGTATGCTAATATTTTTCAGCAAACACTGTCTTGCATGTGCTCTTCTTTCCTTCACAGGATCTTTGGCACATAAGGCAAAGATAGCCATATACTCCAATGGGAGAAGTAACTTCACAAGTGCCTTATGTAGCTTCTGAGCGAATATTTGTCTTACTTGGTAGCACTCATCCTATAGTAGCACAAAACAAAATACGTAGACCAAGTTTAGTTGAAATAAAATAGAGCAAGCATTTAATGAAGCATTTCTGTATGTTTGGATTTAAAACTATTATAGCTATGTTAAGAAATAAGTAACAATGATTGGGAGGTTTTAGACAGTAGAGAGTAGAATCTTTTGTGCTGATAGCCAGATCAGTGGATCAATACCCATGGAATGTAAATATACTTAACTCCAAAGGTCAAGAAATTGACACAAAATGAAATTATTACTTACATTAATAACAAGTGCACAGAGCTGAAACTGTTCTGGAGTTATAATTTCATGGTAACAAGGTTCCTGAGCAAGCTTCATTATGGCACTACCAGCAGCTAATCGCAAGCGAGACATATCAGATTTACTATAAACAGAAAAAAGAAAAACATTTCCTATAACCAATATCATTCATAAAAAAAATCTTTGACTCCTTTTTAGGTATGGGGCTCTTAAGTCCATTAAGGTATACAAGTCCTCTTAGGAGGACTTATGTGTGAGTAAGGAAAAGTTACTTTGAGACTATAAAGTCATTGGAAAAGGTTCAAAGATTGTGATTATCTACTAGTAACTCTTTTCCTGCACATTCAGTTATGCTCAACCTTAATTCTTTTTTTTTTGGGGGGGGGGGCCACACCCAAGTGACACTCAGGGGCCACTCCTGACTATGTGCTCAGAAATCGCTTCTGATTGGGGGAAACACGTGGGATGCCAGGGGATCGAACAGCAGTCTGTCCTAGGCTAGAGTGCACAAGGCAGATGCCCTATGGCTTGTGCCACCACTCTGGCCCCACAACCTTGATACTTTACCAGTCAGGAAAATTTCCTCATTTTAAGAGGAATACAAATACAATGTAGAAAGCAGAAACTAGACCTCCCCCAAAACAAACAAAAAAATAAAACATTCTATATCAGGGATTAAAGTTCATGGCCTAAAACAATTAGATCAGGTTTATTTTCCTTCTTCCCTCATCTCTCCTCCTTCCTTGCTCTTCTCCCCCCCCCCCCCCCCCCCCCCCCGTTTTTGGGCCACAACCAGCAGTGCTCAGGGCTTACTCCTGGCTCTGTGTTCAAAAATCACTCCTGCCGGGGCCCGGAGAGATAGCACAGAGGCGTTTGCCTTGCAAGCAGCCGATCCAGGACCAAAGGTGGCTGGTATGAATCTCGGTGTTCCATATGGTCCCCCATGCCTGTCAGGAACTATTTCTGAGCAGACAGCCAGGAGTAACCCTTGAGCGCTGCTGGGTGTGACCCAAAAACAAAAACAAAAACAAACAAACAAAAAAAATCACTCCTGTCAGGATCAGGGGACATATTGGATGCTGGAGAGTAAACTTGGGTCTATCCCAAGTTGTCTGCATGCAAAGCAAACTCCTTACCATTGTGCTATCACTTAAAAATATCCAGAATTCCCTAACTTTATGCAGTTTTATATATATATATATATATATATATATGTAACATATAAATATATATATGTAAAAGATCTAGTTTAAAGATAGCCAGGGTAGGGGCTGGAGAAATTGCACAGTGAAAGGCATTTGCCTTGCATGCAGCTGATCCAGGACGGATGGAGGTTCAAATCCCAGCATTCCATATGGTCCCTGTGCCTCTCTGTGCCTGCCAGGAGTGATTCCTAAGCTCAAAGCCAGGAGTAATCCTTGAGCGCTGCTGGGTATGACCCACAAAACAAAATAAAACAAAACAAGATAGCCAGGGTAGATAAAGAGGAGGAACAAACAATTAGCTGATTTGCATCAGAAAAAGGAACACATTTGTTATAAAATTTTTTAAAAAAAGAAACATGGGGCCTTGAGCTGTAGAACAGCAGGTGCTTGCTTGCCTGGCACAAGGCTGACCAGGATTCGATCCCCAGCAACCCACATGGTCCCCTAAGCACCACTACCAGTAATTCCTGAGTGTAGAACCAAGAGTAACCCCTGAGCATCACTGGGTATAACCCCAAAACAAAAGACTAAAATAAGACAAAAGGACAGAAAGATGGCACTGTAAACACTACCAAGAGTGACACTGGGCTCAAGCACGCCCATAAAATTAACAAAAATAAGTATGATAAAGCTTAATAAACAGAATATATAGTTAAATGTCCTATAAAACAAAACTTAATGTATTAATTTATCATAAGCAGAAGTTATTTTCATGTTAAAAGGAACAGGAAAATGATTTTGTAGATTTTTTGGGGACCACACCTGTAGGTGCTCAGGGTTACTACTCTCTACCCACTGTAGCATTGATCAGACCCTCTATTTTTCCTGTATCAGACTTCCTGACTTCCTGTCAGACTTCTTCACAGATACTCAGAAAAAAACAGAGAAATGAACTTTTAGTTTATGGGTTACTCCCTGGCAGTAATGGAGTACTGTACTGGCTCTGTACACTGTAAATAATCCTGGAGTTTGGGGGGAACATATGGGGTGCATGGGATTGAATCAGGTTGATGTATGCAAGGCAAGTGATGGACTCGTTTTTGCTTTATAGAGAAAGGATATATGATTTTTGTTTGTTTTTGGGTCATACCTGGCAGCACTCAGGGTTACTCCTGACTATTTGCTCAGAAATTGCTCCTGGCAGGCTTGGGGGATCATATGGGATGCCGGGATTTGAACCACCATCCATCCTGACCGTATGATGGGATGCCGGGATTTGAACCAATGACCTTTTGCATGAAAGGCAAACGCCTTACCTCCATGCTGTCTCTCCGGCCCCAGGAGAGATTTCTAAGCATAGAGCTAGGAGTAACCATTGAGCTCTGCCAGTGTGACCCAAAAACCAAAAACAAACGAACAAACATCAAAAAACTCACAAAACCACCGCAATAATTTTTCCCCCCTCTTCTGTTTTTTTGTATAATTAGAGGCTACTTCTGCCTTGGTGCTTAAGAGAACTGTAGAGCTCAAACACATGTTTTCTAGTCTAGGAAGATCTCTACCATTCCTGAGCTGAAACACTGGAAAGGAAGAAAACTCACCTGATCCTCTTTTGCTCTGTCAGGTCACCTTCACTAACCAACATTGCTGATAACAATCGAAGAGTTGAATTGGCAGATTTAGACTGGTTGTTTTTCATACCCAACAGCCACCTTACCAGAAGTTTTATTGCTTGTACCTATAAAATATTAACATGCTAAAAAAAGAAAGCAACTTAAAATTCCAATTAAAAGAAAGCTTATTTAATGTTAACTAGATATACTTTTTTTATTTTTTTGGTTTTTGGGTCACACCTGGCAGCGCTCAGGGGTTACTCCTGGCTCCATGCTCAGAAATGGCTCCTGGCAGGCTCGGGGGACCATTAGAGATTACAGGATTCGAACCAATGACCTTCTGCATGAAAGGCAAATGCCTTACCTCCATGCTATCTTTCCGGCCCCAGATACAAATACTTAACTGACAACAGATATATATTCTACTGAACTAATCTCTAGAATAATAACCATTGATTATCTTATTTGTATTGGTGGTAAAACCTTTTAGGAAGTACTGGTGTTATAGTGGTGCATAGATGCCACATCCCAGTAACTAATTTTGGGAGGGGGGTGTTTTGGGACACAAGCAGCAGTGCTCAGGGGTTATTCCTGGCTCTAAGGTCAGAAATTACTCTTGACAGGCTCAGGGACCATCTGGGCTGCTGAGAATCAAACCCAGGTCCATCCTAGGTTGGCTGCATGAAAGGAAAACACCCTACCACTGTGCTATCTCTCTGGCCCCAAGTAACTTAAGAAAGGTTTTTCTGGGCTACATCTGTAGGTAGGTGCACAGGTCTCGATCTGGCTCTGTACTTACAGATCCCTCTTGAAATGCTAAGGGGACCCTATATGGTGCTAAGGAGCAAATATTGGCGAGCCACATGGAAGGCAATGTTGTAGCTGTTGTATTCTCTCCAGTTCCAGTGTGGTGTGGTGTGGTGTGGTGTGGTGATGGTATGTGCAGGAAAGGCTGCATGAAAAGATGCAAGGCAATTAATTATCTGACCTGCTACACTGTATATCTGGCTCAAACAAAATATTATTTCTAAAATAAAAGGCAAATGAATTTAGTACAATAGCTATCTTAATCTAGTTCTGGTTTGTAAACTCAGACATTTCACATTTAAAACTTTTGCCCAATTGGGGTCAAAGTGATAGAACAGTGGTAGGGTGTTTGCCTTGCACACGGCTGACCCAGGACAGACCTGGGTTTGATCCCCGGCGTCCCATATGGTCCCCGGAGCAAGGAGCGATTTCTGAGTGCAAGCCAGGAGTAATCCTGAGTGTCACCAGGTATGAACCAAAACACAATCCCCCCCCAAAAAAAAAAACTTTTGCCCAATGTCATCAAATTATTTGAAAATATATATGGGGATACATTTTCTTAAAAAAATTTTTTAGGAGTTATTCCTGACTCTGTGCAGAGAAATTACTCGTTGGCAGGCTCAGAGGACCATATGGGATTAATGGGGATCAAACCCAGATTGGCCGTGTACAAGGCAAATATATTGCCTGTTGTGCTATCGCTCTGGACCCAAGAAAACATTTTTTTTTGGCCACACCCATTTTATGCTCAGGGGTTACTCCTGCTAAGCGCTCAGAAATTGCCCCTGGCTTGGGGGGACCATATGGGACACTGGGGGATCGGAATCGTGGTCCTGATCCTTGGCTAGCGCTTGCAAGTTAGACACCTTACCTCTAGCGCCACCTCGCCGGCCCCCAAGAAAACACTTTTACTAGATAGACTATGTAATGTACTTTAACTGAAAGTTTGCAATAACGTCCAGTCAAATTTACCTAGTAGTGTCACTTTTCTTTATAGAAATGACAAGAACAACATATATATACATTTAATTGACAAATCAGCAGGGCTTGACAGGATTGCCTTTACATTTAAAAGAGGCTCTACCTTGGATGAAGTGCCAACAAACAGCAACACATGCTATAGAAAGAGAACCAATGAAATAAAGTTCACTACCTTCTTATTTTAAGAAAGTGTCATGGTTACCTGGGCCTTTAGCAGCCACTACATCATCAGTCAACAGCCATAGAGAGTGATATACAACCCTCAATTAGCAAAATAGATTATGATGCAGTGAAGGTTCAGATAATTTTTTTCAATCTTAAAAGGCTTTTTTGAATGATAGCACAGCAGTAGGGCATTTGCCTTCCACACAGCTGACCCAGGACATACCTGGGTTCAATCCCCTGGCATCCCATATGGTTCCCCAAACTAGGAGCAATTTCTGAGCAGTTTTTTTTTTTTTTAATTTTTATTTTGGGCCACACCCAGTGATGCTCAGGGATTACTCCTGGTTCTGCGCTCCTGCAGGCTCGGGACCATATATAGGATGCTGGGATTAAAACAGGGGTCCGTCCTGTGTTGGCCGAGTACAAGGCAAATGCCTTAAAGCTGTGCTATCACTCTGGCCCCAAAACCTAATTGTTATATATGACTATGACGCTACAAAGGGCAAAACATCAAAGGTGAATAGTATCTTATTTAAATTCCAAGACAAGTTATTTAAAAATAAGTTTTAATAGCATATAGTTTATATTCCTCATACATTATCAAAATGGTGGCATCTATTTTTTCCAACCTAATATTCATATGCTTATAAACAGTGGTTTTAAACCAAGATTTTTTTTTTGGGCCACACTCAGCTGTGCTTAGGATTTACTCCTGTCTCTGCACTCAACGATCAGAGAACCATATGAAATACTAGGGACTGGGGGCCGGGCGGTGGCGCTAAAGGTAAGGTGCCTGCCTTGCCTGCGCTAGCCTTGGACGGACCGCGGTTCGATCCCCCGGTGTCCCATATGGTCCCCCAAGCCAGGAGCAACTTCTGAGCACATAGCCAGGAGTAACCTCTGAGCATTACCGGGTGTGGCCCAAAAATAAAAACAAAACAAACAAACAAACAAAAAATACTAGGGACTGAAACAGGGTTGGCAATGCGCAACAAGTAAACAAGTACCCTACTTGTACTATATTGCTCTGCTCCCAAGACCTAAACTTTGGCATCAACATTCTAAAAACAATTTCTTTATAACACAATCTCACAGAAATTGTTTTAGAAGGACTACAGACGATGCTGACATATCTATAATGATGAGAAACTATATTTTGAGTAAGACAACTTTCAACTTAATAAAGCATGAAATTAATGTTTATTAACTGTTACCTGTAATGTTTATGAATTTAAAATAAGTCACTAGGACCTATACAAATTTACCTTTGCAAGTACTTCAGGGGAAACCTCTTCATCTGGAGACCATAACTTTCCATTCTTCTCACCTGTTGACTACAATAAAGCAAATATAACTTTTAGAAAGAACTTTAATGTACAGAAAAGGGGCTGGCTGATAGCACAGTGGTAGGACATTTGCCTTGCAAGCTGGTAACCTGGGATGGACCCAGATTCAATCCCCGGCATCCCGTATGGTACCTCACATGCCTGCCAGGAGCGATTTCTGAGCACAGAGCCAAGAGGAACCCCTGAGCACTGCCAGGTGTGACCCAATCCTCCCCCCCTCCCAAAAAGTACAGGAAAGACACCAAGCAGTTTATTAAACAAAGTTGTGGCTGAAGAGATAGCATGGAGGTAGGGTGTTTGCCTTGCATGCAGAAGGACGGTGGTTCGAACCCTGGCATCCCATATTGTACCCTGAGCCTGCCAGGAGTGATTTCTGAGAGGGTGTGACCCCAAAATTAAAAAAGAAAACAAGGGGGCCGGGCTGTGGCGCTGGAGGTAAGGTGCCTGCCTTGCCTGCGCTAACCTAGGACGGACCGCGGTTCGATCTCCCGGCGGTCCCATATGGTCCCCCAAGAAGCCAGGAGCAACTTCTGAGCGCATAGCCAGGAGTAACCCCTGAGCCTCACAGCACCTTTTTTTTGGCCCAAAAACCAAGAAAAAAAAAAAAAAAAGAAAAAAGAAAACAAAACCCAAAAAAAAAAAGAAATAAAAGAACAAAGTTGGAGAAATCAAATGTTCAACTTTTGAAAACCATTACACCCCTACTGTAATAAAGACAGTGTGGTTGATACTGTTTAAGTTATAGACAGATGAACTAATGAAAAATCAAGAAAACAAATATATTTTGAAAAAGGGTGGTGAGGCCAATTATTGGGAAAAGACCAGCTCCTCCAGAATGAAGATGAAAAAAATATGAAGCTGGATCATTGCTTTGTATCATATAGAAAAGTTTAGTGAAAATGGCACAAAAAAACTCTAAGAGACAAAACTCTAAAGGAGAATGAGAGAAATTATTCATTACTAGGGAAAAGATTTAATTTACAGATATACAGACACTTAATAATTAAATAAAGAACAAACGCATGGAATAGGAGTTGAAGAGAAAGCTCAAATGGCTGAATGCATGCTTCGAATATAGAAGGCCTGAGCATTTGTCATCTGAGTGCCACTGGGAGTGATCTTTAAGCACTGAGTCAGATATATCCCCTGAGCATTGCTGGGTGTGCTCCAAAACCAAAACCAAAACCAGCTAAGTAGGCAAAAAAGTGTATTTTGGGGGGGAGGGGAGAAAAGGGGCACATACTCAGCTGATCTCAGGGCTTCTTCCTGGTTCTGCACTCAGGGACCACTTGTGGTGGGGCTTGGGGAACCATAGAGTGTGCTAGGGGAATCAAACCTGGGTTGGTCACATGCAAGGCAAGAACCCCACAAACTGTGCTATAGTGCTGGTCCCAGGAATTCAATCATCTAAAGAAGTTATACAATAAGCACAAAATAAAAAGCCTATCTATAATTTTACTATAAAGGACTCTGTAGATAACAATGGTCTTTTTTTTTTTTATTTAGATTTTTGGGCCACACATGGTGACGCTCAGGGGTTTACTCCTGTCTCTGCACTCAGAAATATCACTCCTGGCTCAGGGACCTTATGGGATGCCGGGAATCAAATCCAGGTCCGTCCTGGGTCCGCCTCGTGCAATACCTTACCGCTGTGCTATCTCTGTGGCCCCTTCATTAAAATTTCTGAGGGCTCCCAAATGGTTTTTACCATTGGTGTACAAAGCTTGAAATTTCCTTATATCATTGCCAACACTATGTGTTAGGGGAACCAAACATTGCTGGGACTGAAACCCAGGCTCTCATAATGCTCTTATATAACCTGTGTAGAGTAGCTGATACCTTAAACTTACTCCTTTTAAACTTCCTAGTTTTTTTTTTTTTGTTACTCATGGGTTATACTCCTGGCTCTACACTCAGAAATCGATCCTGGCAGACTCGGGGGACCATATTGGATGCTGGGATTCAAACCACCATCCTTCTGCATGCAAAGCAAACACCCTACTTCCATGCTACCTCTCCAGTCCTGCCTTTCTAGTTTTGACACTAGCCTCCCTAATAGGTGCAAAGTTTTCTGAGTTTTATAGTTTTGATTTATATTTTGTTTTTGTCTAATGGCGTTAGAATTTTTTTAACTTTATTTTTATTGAAACCATTGTAAGGGGCTGGAGCGATGGTGCAGTGGTAGGGTGTTTGCTTTGCATGCGGATGACCCAGGACAGACTGTGGTTAGATACATTTGTTTGGTTTTTGGGCCACACCCAGTGATGCTCAGAGGTTACTCCTGGCTATGTGCACAGAAATTGGTCAGGGACCACCATATGTGATGCTGGGGATTGAACCAAAGTCTGTCCTGAGTCAACTGTGTGCAAGGCAAACAACCTACCACTGTGCTAGCACTCTGGCCCTAAGGACTAAGATATTGTTTTATAGTTTTCAGGTTATGATTTCCTCTCCTTTTATGGGACTGGGGAGAAGAGAACCATACAAGAAAGTACTCAAGAACTGACTTTTGGCAGGCTTGGAGGACTATATGGGATGCTAAGGAAAAACCCGAGTCAGCTGAGTGCAAGGCAAGCACCCTACCTGCTGTACTATTTGCTCCGGCCCATCCATTCTATTCTTTTTTTGATTATTGGGTCACATCCGGCAGTGCTCAGGGGTTACTCCTGGCTCTGTGCTCAGAAATCACTCCTGGCAGGCACGGGAGACCATATAGGATGCTGGATTCGAACCATCGCCTGTCCTGAATTGGCCATGTGCAAGGCAAATGCCCTACCACTGTGCTATCTCTCAGGCTCCCCAGAATTATTGTTTTTAGCTCCTGGATTGGCTGTGTTTAGGGCAAACACATTACTGCTGTACTATCTCTCCGGCCCCATTCTGTTATTTCTTAAATGTTAAGTTCTAGAAATTATGACATTGAAGTTATGGTGTCATTTGAAAATACAAAAAAAGAAAACAAAAAAAAATTACATTAAAATGAAGCAAACGAAAGGAGACACTTACCCTGTCATTCATTAGAAGGTCTTTCACAATAAAATTTGCTACTACAGATTTCATAGGGGAAGCAAACTGATCTGGTGCTAACATAGAAATATGTCCCAATGAAACCAGTGGAGTTATGAGTTGTTCTGGTACATCAGCATTCAGACTCCTACTAAGTGGCTATAAAGATAAAAACAATAACCAGCAATTTGTTTATGCATTCTATAGAGATAAATGTTGCTAAGATATCCTAAATTTATAATGCAAAAATCATTTCAGCTCTAATGATAATAAATTAACTTTCACTCTTTTTTTTTTGTTTTGGTTTTTGGGCCACACCCGGCGGTGCTCAGGGGTTACTCCTGGCTGTCTGCTCAGAAATAGCTCCTGGCAGGCATGGGGGACCATATGGGACACCGGGATTCGAACCAACCACCTTTGGTCCTGGATCGGCTGCTTGCAAGGCAAACGCTGCTGTGCTATCTCTCTTACATATGATTCTTAATTCCTTCACTAAAATTTAGCAAGACTGGGCCCAGAGAAATAGTACAGCGGCGTTTGCCTTGCAAGCAGCTGATCCAGGACCAAAGGTGGTTGGTTTGAATCCCGGTGTCCCATATCCTGTACCTGCCAGGAGCTATTTCTGAGCAGACAGCCAAGAATAACCCATGAGCACCGCCGGGTGTGGCCCAAAAACAAAAAACAAAAAAATAGCAAGACTGAATAAAATAAATGGCAAACCCCCCAAAACAAAGTAACCTTGCCCCCAAACAAACAAAAAATGCACCCCATAAGAAAATAAAAATAAAAAAAATAAAATAAAAAAAATAAAAAGATTATATGAAAGCTAGAAATAAAGAGCAATGCACTATAAGGGTTGTTGTTGGTTTTTTTTTTTTTTTTTTTTTTGGTTTATAGGTTATACCTGGCTTGCTTAGGATTGAACTCAGATTGGTCATTTTAAATCTAAAAATAGGCTCAATACAGTTCATTGGATATCTTATTTGGTTTTGATGTGAATAGAACCACCATTGGTGCTTAGGGATTACACCAGTTGGTGCTCAGAGGACCAGCCTATGATAAGGATGGTAGTGAAGCTTGTACCTATAAAGCATACACTCCAGCCTTTTGAGCCATACCCTGAACAGTATCTGTAATAATAGAAATACTTTGGTAAATAACGGGGAACTGGAATAATTTCCAGGTAGAGTATAAGGTACTTTAAAATGAAATGATTCATAGGCTAGAGCTATAGCATAGTGGTAGGGCGTTTGCCTTGCACATGGCTGATTTAGAATGCATCCAGATCCCTGGCATCCCATATGGTCCCCAGAGCCTGCCAGGAGTAACCTGTGAGCATTGCCAGGTATGGCCCAAAAACCAAAAATTAAAAAAAAAAAAAAACAAGTAATTCATACTATTCTTTTTTTTTTTTTTGGTTTTTGGGCCACACCCTGTGACGCTCAGGGGTTACTCCTGGCTATGCGCTCAGAAGTTGCTCCTGGCTTCTTGGGGACCATATGGGACGCCGGGGGATCGAACCGTGGTCCGTCCTAGGCTAGCGCAGGCAAGGCAGGCACCTTACCTCCAGCGCCACCGCCCGGCCCCGTAATTCATACTATTCTATTAGTAATTCTTTTTTTTCTTTTTTTTTTTTTTTTTTTTGGTTTTTGGGTCACACCTGGCAGTGCTCAGGGGTTATTCCTGGCTCCAGGCTCAGAAATTGCTCCTGGCAGGCACAGGGGACCATATGGGGCGCCGGGATTCGAACCGATGACCTCCTGCATGAAAGGCAAACGCCTTACCTCCATGCTATCTCTCCGGCCCCTATTAGTAATTCTGAAGATACAAAATATTTGAGATTGTCAGGGTAGTACAGTGGATAGGGTGGTTGCCTTGGATGTGGCTGTTACAGGTTCAACCCTTAGCACCCTATATGGTCCCTAAGTCCAAAAAAGAGTGATTCCTAAGTGTTATCAGGTATGACCCAAAATCAAAACCAAACCAAGAAAAAAATCCAAAAACCAAACCAAACAAACAAACCCAAATCACAACTTCTTTAAAACACTGGTAAACAGAACATTAAATAAGACAAGATTGTGCCCATATGAAATTCATATAATAGAGTGGAATAAACAGCATTAAGTCTAGCTTTTAATCAAATGAGATTAAAAATAAGTATAAGCAAAGACATTTTGTGATTATACCTCAAAAATCTGTGCAAGCTGGACTTCTTTATTACTGAATATGGCATGTATACAGTGAACAGCCTGTTTTGCTTGGTGTGGAGTACCTCTCTTTGCTTTTTGATGTAAAATGGGAATTAAAGTCCTGTAAAAAAAAAATTCTGTTAATCAAAAGTGTTATAAAACCACAAATAATTCTGTTATTTGTTGACTTTTTTTTTTTACTGTAACTCTTTCTGGAATTTTAAGTATAATTCAAAAGTAAACTGCTTTCCCTTCACTAGTGTCCATTACCTACACAGATACACACATAGACACAAAAAAAAGAAAAAAAAAAGTATAAAGTTGAGGGGCCGGCGAGGTGGTGCTAGAGGTAAGGTTTCTGCCTTGCAAGCACTAGCCAAGGAAGGATCGCAGTTCCATCTCCCGGCATCCCATATGGTCCCCTCAAGCCAGGGGCAATTTCTGAGTGCGTAGCCAGGAATAGCCCCTGAGCATCAAACGGGTGAAGAGGGGCACTTAAGGGGCCGGAGAGGTGGAGAGGAGTAAAAAGGTGTCTGGCTTGCTGGCGCTAGCCTACAACGAACTGTATTTTGATCCCCACAGTCCCATATGATCCTCCAAGCCAGGAGTGATTTCTGAAAAAGCAGAGCCAGGAGTAACCCCTGAGCGTCACCGGGTGTGCCCTCCCGCCAAAAGAGGGGCACTTAAAATTTGGACCATTGTTGCTTCTAAGATTCAATCCTGGCTCTTCTCTGGGATCATATGAGATACTGGGAATCGAACCTGGGTTGGCCATGTGAAAGAGTAGTACCATACCAATCTGGCCTAAGAGGGGAAACTTTTAACACTTTACCACCATTGAGAACCACCTCAATCAGGCTGAATGCTTCCCTCAACCATAGGCATTGCCAATACAGATCCCATCCCACAGTCCCTTCAGGTATCATGTTACCTAGAAAGAATATTTCTCATGTTCTTTGTTTTCTTTCCTTTTTCTTTTTTTTGGGGGGAGGGGGGAATCACACCCAGCAGTGCTCAGGGGTTACTCCTGGCTCCACGCTCAGAAATAGCTCCTGGCAGGCTCGGGGGACCATATGGGATTCAAACCAATGACCTTCTGCATGAAAGGCAAATTCCTTACCTCCGTGCTCTCTCTCCGGCCCGTTTTCAATGTCTTCGGGTATTCATTATTCCAATATTATGTTTCTTTATATTTCACATATGAGAGATGTTATTCTGTCTCTTTGTGACTAACTAACTACACTTAGCATGACTCTGTGCAGTTCCCTCCATGTAGCAGAATTCAGGGGTTACTCCTGGCTCCCTGCTCAGAAATCTCTCCTGGCAGGCTCAGGGGACCATATGGGATGCCAGGATTAGAACCATCGTCCTTCAGCATGCAAGGCAAATGCCCTACCTCCATGCTATCTCTCCGGCCCTTAATTAAGCACAATTCTTTTTTTTTTTTTTTTTTGGTTTTTGGGCCACACCCGTTTGACGCTCAGGGGTTACTCCTGGCTATGAGCTCAGAAATCGCCCCTGGCTTGGGGAGACCATATGGGAAGCCGGGGGATCGAACCGTGGTCCGTCCTACGCTAGCGCTTGTAAGGCAGACACCTTACCTCTAGCGCCACCTTCCCGGCCCCTAAGCACAATTCTTAATTATAATCCCATTATTCAGTAGGATATGAAAGTAATAGTTATTGTATTAAATACCCAGTTGAAGAAAAAAGGACAAAATGGGACCAATATATATATAGAGAAGAAAATATATTAACTCTAAATTCTGTTGTATCTTTGATGACTAATATTTTAAAATAATCTTGCTACAAAAAAAAATCTTGCTACAGACTAAGTTTTAGTTTGACTATTTGCCTTGACTATAAAGTATACAGCAGACAGAAATGAAACTAACAATACAAAAAAATAATAAAAAAAAACTTTTTTGGCAGACACCCAATGATGCTCAGGGGTTACTCCTGGCTATGTGCTCAGAAATCCTTCCTGGCTCAGGGGTCAAAAGGCCCTACCGCTTGCGTCACCGCTCTGGATGCAGAAAAATAATTTTTAAATAAAAATTGGTTTTTCTTTCCCATATTTTTCTACATGAAAGAAACAATAAGCCTTTTTAAATAGGAAAAAACATATACTCACGATCGTATCTGGGGTAGGTCAGTTTCTATCTTGTGGCCTGTATTTCTAAAAATTTGTATAGCAGCTTCTGCTACCTTGTCGTCTTCCATTCTGAGGCACTGTAACAGGGACTCATATGTCTCTGCAGAGTGGAACGAGGTAGGATGTGTGAAAGACAGAACCTAGAGGAATAGATATTGCTTAGAAGTATAGGCAATGATTTTAATTTATTATAAAGACATTTCTTTCATGATTTTTTGTTTTGGGGCTATATCCAGTTGTGCACTGTGGTTACTCCTGCACTACTACCCTTAGGGCTACTCCTTCAGGGCACAGGGAACCATGTGGCTCCATGGATCTGAGCTGGCCATGAATGCAAAGAAAGTACCCTACATGCTGTTATATCTCTCAACTCCCTAAAAAGAATTATTTCTACTACAAATATTTAAGTATGGGGGCCAGAGAGCTAGGCAGGTAGGGCATTTGAAATATACGTTGCAGACCCAGGTTAGACCCTCGGCACGCCATATGGTCCCTAGACCCTGCCAGGACTGATTTCTTTCTTTCTTTCTTTTTTTTTTTTTTTAATCTCCTGGAACTGGAACTAGACAGAATCAAGGGAGAGAAGGATAATGATGAGGAGAAGGAAGGGCAAGATGGAAGAAGCATGGGGCTGGAGAGATAGCATGGAGGTAAGGCATTTGCCTTTCATGCAGCCGATCCAGGACCAAAGGTGGTTGGTTCGAATCCCGATGTCCCACCTGGTCCCCCGTGCCTGCCAGGAGCTATTTCTTTTTTTTTGTTTTGTTTTTTGGGTCATACCGGCTGTGTACGGGGCACCATATGGGACACCGGGATCCGAACCAACCACCTTTGGTCCTGGAATGGCTGCTTGCAAGGCAAACACCGCTGTGCTATCTCTCCGGGCCAGCAGGAGCTATTTCTGAGCAGACAGCCAGAAATAACCCCTGAGCACTGCTGGGTGTGGCCCAAAAACCAAAAAAAAAAAAAAAAAAAAAAAAAAAAAAAAAAAAGGATGGTGGTCCCCAGAGCCTGCCAGGAGCGATTTCTGAGCATAGAGCCAGGAGTAACCCCTGAGTGCTGCCAGGTGTGACCCAAAACACCAAAACAAACAAAAAAACACCAAAAAACCCAAACCAAAAAAAAAAAATAAATAAATAAAAGAAAAAGGAAATTTAAGTATGTTCTGGAGGGGCCGGAGGGACAGCATGGAGGTAAGGCAAAAAGTTTCCTTTCATGCAGAATGTCATTGGTTCCAATCCCGGCATCCCATATGGTCCCCTGAGCCTGCCAGGAGCAATTTCTGAGCATAGAGCTAGGAGTAACCCCTGAACACTGCCGGGGATGACCCAAAAACCAAAAACCAAAAAAAAAAAAAGTATGGACTGGAAAAGCAACAGAAAATAAGTATGTTATGGACTTATCTTATAGCTTCTTTTCCAGTTAGTTTTGGCTAATGAGACAGAATTAATAGGAATATTCTGCAGTAGCTTTTAAGTAGTTGAGAATATAGCTTTTGCCCTATTTTCTATTTTACCTTAATCACAAAAAGGCTTTTCAAAAAAACAAAAAACAACCAAAACAAAATAAAAAAAAAAACAACAAAGGCTTTTCATATAATGAAAGTCAAACTGTAATAGGAATGAAGTACTATTTAGCCAAGTTCTTACTCTTTTTTATTTATTATATATTATATATTTATTTATTTATTTTTGGGCCATACAGTGCTCAGGGGTTACTTCTGGCTCTGCACTCAGAAATTGCCCCTAGCAGGCTTGGGAGATCATGGGATGCTGGGATGCAATCATCATCTGTCCTGGGTCAGCTGCATGCAAGGCAAATATCATACCACTGTACTATCACTTCGGATTCCCAAGGTTTGTTTTTTTTTGTGGTCATACCCGGCGATGCTCAGGGGTTATTCCTGGCCAGGCTCAGAAATTGCTCCTGGCAGGCACGGGGGACCATATGGGACGCCGGGATTTGAACTGATGACCTCCTGCATGAAAAGCAAACGTCTTACCTCCATGCTATCTCTCTGGACCCGGATTTCCAAGTTTTAATTCTGACAAGATATTCTCTTAAGAAATTTTTTTTGTTGGGGCTGGAGCATTAGCACAATAAAGGACGTTCGCCTTGCACGTGGCCAACTTGGGACAGACCCAGATTCAATTCCAGGCATCCCATATGGTCCCCGAGCCTGCCAGGAGCACTTTCTGAGTAACTCCTAAGTGTACCAGGTATGGCCCCACCCCCCCCACAATTTTTTTTTTTGTTTTTTTGTGGTTACATCTGGTAGTGTGCAGGAATGAACCCGGACCTCATATATTTGAAGTATACCATTATCTGAGTGAGACATATCTTGTTCCCCCAAAACACTGTTTGTTTTTGGGCCATATTTGTTAATGGTGCTCACGGGACCATATGGGATGCTGGGGATCTAACCCAGTTTACCTCAAGCAAGGCAGTGACTTATCCATATCCACTGTATTATCTCTTCATGCCCCCAAAAGCATTTAAAGAAGCTAGCACAAGTGGTGGCGTATATGCCTAATATAAATGAGATTCAGGATTTTATTCCTGGCACCACACTGATACCTGAGCACTACTATCTGGTGGCCCTGAGAAATTGGGCTTTTTTCCACTATAGAGAAACTCACGTTTATCTTTTTTTTTGTATTTGGGTCATACCCCAGGGGATAGAACAAACTCAGGTTAGCAGCAATACAAGGCAAATTTGCTGCACTATCTCTCTGGCACTACTAGTGTTTTGTCTTAAGCATGTTTATCTCCCTTTCTCTCCCCTCATGTCTAAGTAAATCATGTTTAATAATAAACAATCTTAGGGTTAAAGGGGGAAGGAGAGGAGAAAAAAAAACTATCGTGCTTCACTAAAATATACACACAATACAATATATTCATATATGTGCACATATACAATTTTGGCCTGGAGCTACAATCATGGGGTGCTCAGTAGTTACTCCTGGCTTGTGCTCAGAGAGGGTGCTAGAAGAACTGGGTCAGCTGATTGTGATCAGCTGCTTGTAAGGAAAATGCCCTGTACTATCTATCTCTCTGATCTCAAGTGAAGAATATATTTTAAATGAAAGCAACCATTAAAAGGCTGAAAAGATGCGGCCGCAGCAGAGTCTGATCCAGCCGCCAGCAGTGAGCGCTGTTTGGTTGCCAAGATACCTGCCAGCATATACACTCAGTGTCACGGTTTCTCAGGGATGACGTCAACTGCCTCTGCCCACGGCATGTTGTGTGCTGGGAGGGTGGGCGTGAGGGAGGTGTTGAGAGGGACAATGATGCGCCCTTGCGCCTGGCGCTGCGTGGCGAGGAGTACCACATGTGGGTGACTATATAATGTAAAAAGGCGCCTGCTCCACCCCCAGGCAACGCGGTGTCTGTGTGCAGTGCCGGCCTGTCAGTGAGGTTTTCCTCCACTCCCTCCACTGCCAAAGGTCAGTCAAAAGTGCCATAGAAATAAATTTTTTCCAGATGGGGGGTTCTGCCCGATTGGGCTGTGGGTGACTCATATGAAAATTCCCCTTTGGGGGTGGTTAGGCGTTCAGTGCTGAAATCAAAGTTAGGGGGTGGGCGGTGGTTGGGAGGTTAGGGGTTCGGTGCTGAATTGCCCATGTGGAAAATTAGGGGTTCGATGCTGAAGCATTTTAAAGGGGTTACATTGAAAATTTTATATGCGGGGCCGGGTAGGTGGCGCTGGAGGTAAGGTGTCTGCCTTGCAAGCGCTAGCCAAGGAAGGACCGAGGTTCGATCCCCCGGTGTCCCATATGGTCCCCCCCAAGCCAGGGGCGATTTCTGAGCACATAGCCAGGAGTAACCCCTGAGCGTCAAACGGGTGTGGCCCAAAAACCAAAAAAAAAAAAAAAAAAAAAAAAAGAAAATTTTATATGCATTTTGCAATTCCTTTTCAGTGTTCACATGCTGATTCCAAACATATCAATTTGGGCATTATATAGGGAGATATAACTGAACTATCAGGGACTGAGCTAGTTTGCTTAGAAAAGCCTGCAACGGGTAAATGTTCACATCAGGGACTAATGGGGGTTGTTCATACACAGTGTGTATATATACACACATATTTGTATTTCACTATTATCAATTTGGAATCCCTAGGAAACAATGATGTCAAGAAAAAGAAAAATTGATGGTGAGTGTAGGATATTCAAAGAACAGTGGACTTACAATTACTTTTTTATGCGGTACAAAGAAAAAGCTGTGTGTCTGATAAGCCAGAATATAGTTGCTGTGTTCAAAGAATACAATTTGTGACACCACTATCAAACTCAACATAAAGATAAATATGACTGGTTGGATGAAGCCTCATCCCCCACCCATATTTCCTAGGTAACTTGACCTTACCTGCAAGACCCCGCCTATTCCTGGGAGGGGTCTTGGAAAAGGTAGATAAGCCTTTGACCCAGGGGATTCAGGCCCTTTTGCCCTGCTGGGCTTTTGGCCCTTTTGGCTTTTGGCTGGCACTCTCGCGCTTCTGGTCTTTGGCCAGCATGGAGCTAAATGGGAAGATGGCTGAAAGGAGTTAAGAGGCAGGGCTAGCGAAGAATGGCTGTGCTTGAAAGGTTCTGATATAGGCCACACACATGTGGTGAATAGGGTATGAATAAAGCTGATGCTTCCTGATGCCTGCTGTGAGTGAGTTCAATACCCGTCGCTTTCCTGGACCCCAAACCTGCCGGTTGATGGGGGATGAAGCCATCCCCCATCCTTAGGCTGGGGCCTAAGGACAAAGGCATCCATCAACTTCCATCCAGCCCCATCTTTAATTATTTGATTCAACAGTTGGAGAAGTGAGAAAAGATAAAATATTACAACTGAAACATACACTGACGACTCAGCAAAATACTTTTGTGAAGCAGAAGCAGTTAAATACTTCCTCACTACAGGCAAGTTTTCAAGTTGCCAAGCTAATAGCGCGCAATGGCAAACCATTTGTGGAGGGAGTATTTGTTAAAGAATGCCTTATTTCTGTTGCCAAAGAGCTGTGTCCAGAGAAGGCCGATTTATTTAGTACAGTGAGCCTTTCAGGAGTTACAATGACACGAAGGATTGAAGAAATGGGAGAAAATTTGCTGCACCATTTGCAAAACTCTGCAAAGAAACTTTGCTATTTGGCACTCAACGAAAGCAATGATGTTCGTGATTCTGCCCAACTTCTCATTTATATGCGTGGGACAAATGAGTATTTTGAAGTCACAGAAGAGCTTGCTGCACTGCAAAGTATCAAAGGTACAACCACAGGAGTGGATATATATTTGAAAAGGTTTGCCAAACTGAATGGTTTGGAGCTGGACTGGGTTAAACTAGTCAGTGTAACAACTGATGGTGCTTCTAGCATGGTGGGGTCTAAGAGAGGAGTAATTGCTCACATTACACAAGAGATGGACAAACATAACCATCCTCATCCAATTGCCATACACTGCCTCATCCACAAACAAGCGCTGTGTTGTAAATCACTGAAGTGGGACTCTGTTATGAAAATTGTGGTATCTTGTGTTAATTACATTAGAACTCATGCACTAAACCACAGACAATTTCAGGAATTTCTATCTGAGGTAAATGTTGCCCATGAAGATGTTCTGTACCACACAGAAGTCCATTGGCTGAGTAGAGGGAGAGTTTTGAAACGTTTCTATGACTTACTTCCGCAGATTACAGCTTTTCTACTTTCAAAAAACCAAGAAATACCAGAGCTCAATGATGCAGAATGGAAATGGCACCTTGCCTTTCTGACAGATATAATAGAGCTACTCAACAGTTTCAATCTGCAACTTCAAAGCAAGGGGAAGCTCATCTGTGATATGGCATCGCATGTGAAAGCATTTGAAGTAAAATTAGGCCTTCTCATCAAACAAGTACAGGAGGAAAACTTCAGTCACCTCCCAACAACTCAAAACCTGTCAGCGGACAAACCATTGGTTGCATTCCCAAAGGAAACATGTCTGGCTTCACTAGAATTGTTGCAAAAGGAGTTTCAATTTGTCCATGAACAGGACATACAGCTTTTTCGTAACCCATTTTTTGTTGAGATTGAAAATGTCCTTACAATTTACCAAATGGAACTGGCTGAACTGCAGAACTGTGACTCTCTGAAAGACGCATTTAAGTCAAGTAACCTTTTGAATTTCTATGCATCTCTCCCCTCTGAGACATATCCAAATATCAGGAACCATGCACTCAAAATGGTAACCATCTTTGGTAGCACTTATGCCAGTGAACAGACTTTTTCAAGAATGAAACATCTGAAATCTCCAACCAGATCAAGATTAACTGATGCCCACTTGCATCACTTGTTACTGCTGGCAGTGACAAATATGGAACCGGACACTGACCATCTAATTAGCCAAAAGCAGGCCCACAGTTCCCATTGAAATACTGGTGCGTGATCTGTTTATTTATAAATGGTTTTCATTTTATTTATATAAGATATGTGTAGTGTGAGTAGGAATTAGTAGCTCATGTAGTCTGGCCCGTAATCCAGCCCCCACTTTAAAAAGTTTGAAGACCCTTGGCATAGAGGTAAAGTGTTTGCCTTTCATGCAGAAGGTCATTGGTTCGAATCCCGGCATCCCATATGGTCCTCCAAGCCTGCCAGGAGCGATTTCTGAGCGTGGAGCCAGGAGTAATCCCTGAGCGCTGTCGGGTGTGACCCAAAAACAAAAACAAATACCAAAAAAAAAAAAAAAAAAAGAAAAGAGATGAACCAAGAACACCTGTGTCTAGGACTAACTTCCCTTTCTTGCAAACCCCTGAGTGTTGCTGGGTGTGACCCAAAAACCAAAAACCAAACCAAAACAAAGCAAAAACAAACAAAAAAGGGTCCAGAGACATAGCATGGAGGTAAGGTGCTTGCCCTGCATGCAGAAGGACTGTGGTTCGAATTCCGGCATCCCATATGGTCCTCTGAGCCTGCCAGGAGTGATTTTTTTTTTTTTTTGGTTTTTGGGCCACACCCGGTGACGCTCAGGGGTTACTCCTGGCTATGCGCTCAGAAGTCGCTTCTGGCTTGGGGGACCACATGGGGGGGATCAAACCACAGTCCGTCCTAGGCTAGCGCAGGCAAGGCACGCACCTTACCTTTAGCACCACCGCACTGGCCCCGCCAGGAGCGATTTCTGAGTGTAGAGCCACGAGTAACCCCTGAGCGCTGCCGGGTATAAACCAACCCCCCCCCCCCACAAAAAAAAAAAAAGGTTGAAGCCCGAGTGATAGCACACGGGTAGGCCTGCATGTGGCCAACCCAAGTTTGATTCCTGGCTATAACACAGGGGCTAGAGAATTCGAATTACTTGCAGTGTTGGAACTAAAAAACAATGCATAATGTAATCAGTAAGATCATCCGCAAGTGATTCCTGAGCACAGCTACCTATGGTCTCCTTCCTTCCATCACAACACGACAAAAAGTTAAAGTTAGTAGAGAAGATCATTTGAATGCAGTCAATACAGATTTGACCCCTGGCATGACATATGGTCCCTAAGCCAGAATAGCTTCTGAGCACCATCTGGTGTGGCTTATCCCTGTAAAAGTTTACATTACAGAGTACAGAGGCGAGTGACACAATATAGTGAGTAGAGCATTTGACTTGCATGTGACTGACCCAGGTTTGACACACCCTACACATCCTTTATAGTCTCTCCAAGCCTACCAGAAATGATTCCCAAGAGTGTAGAGCCAAGAATAAAGTCTGAAAATCACTGGGTGTGGCCCCAAAACAAAAAACCCATGAAGTTAAAATGAAAGTTCACAACAGAACCATATAACCATGAATAAACTATTATGAAACTTAAATTATTACAAAAACTTAATATTATTCCTTCATTTATTTAGCATATCCTTAAGGAATTTAAAGGTACATACCACACATTCAAGAAATAGAAACAATTTGGAAATTGTTTTGGGAATAATGGTTATTCATGAATAAGTAAAAAGAAAGGAGAAAACGAAGTAGTTAATTTTAGACAGGTATTATTTAGTTATATGGTGTAAAGTCTTATTTTACACTGCGTAAGGAAAGAGAGTATACAGTGCTGGCAACTGAACCAGAAATTCTGGGATGCAAAGCATGTGTTCTGGTCCACTGATCTATCTCTTTGGCACATTTGCTTCCTTTTTTTTTTTTTTTTTTGGCCGGGATTCGAACTGCCATCCTTCTGCATACAAGGCAAATGCCTCACCTCCATGCTATCTCTTTGGCCCCACATCTGAATTCTTTGCATAAAAATTTCACTCAAATAGGGGCCGGAGAGATAGCATGGAGGTAAGGCGTTTGCCTTGCATGCAGAAGGACGGCAGTTCTAATCCCGGCATCCCATATGGTCTCCCGAGCCTGCCAGGAGTGATTTCTAAGCATAGAGCTAGGAGTAACCCCTGAGCACTGCTAGGTGTGACCCAAAACCCGCCCCCCCCCCAAATTCCATTCAAATATATTACAGTTAGAAATAACCTTTACTAGAGGCCAAAGTGGTGATGCAAGAGGTAGGGCATTTGCCTTGCACTCAGATAACCTAGGACAAATTGAGGTTCAATCCCCCAGCGTCCCATATGGTCCCCCAAGTCAGGAGCGATTTCTGAGCAAATAGCCAGGAGTAACCCCTGAGGGTCACCGGGTGTGCCCCAAAATCCAAAAACAAAACAAAACAAAAAAAAGAAATCTTTACTAAAGATATAATTTAGGGTCTGGAGCTATAATAGTGGGTAGGTTGCTTGACTTGCACGTGGCCAACCTAGGTTGACTCCTATCATCCCATTATGACCCCTTAAGCCTCACTGAAAGTGTTCCTTAAGCAGAGTCAGAAGTAAACCCTATGACAGCTGACCTTGGCTCCAAAACTTAAATACACAATCAAAATCATATTCATGAACGATCACACTGACTCTTAACATGTGTTTTATTTATATATATATAATATATATATATATATATATATAAAACCATGTAATATAGGTGATATGTTTAAAACCCTACCTATTAGTGTTTTGGGGCCACACCCTGCAGTACCAGGGATTCAAAATAGGAATCTGTAAAGATTTAATCTGTATTATTTCTCTGACTCCTTCTTGTTTTTTTTTTGGGCCACACCCATTTGATGCTCAGGGATTACTCCTGGCTAAGTGCTCAGAAATTGCCCCTGGCTTGGGGGGACATAAGGGATGTTGGGGATCGAACCTCCGTCCTTCCTTGGTTAGCACTTGCAAGGCTTACCTTACCTTACCTCTAGCGCCACCTCACCGGCCCCTTCTCTGACTCCTTAAGGCTATTCTAATACAATGACTCTTTCCTACATTGTACAGGTATGTCTCTTTACCATAACTTTATAACTTTATATATCTCAATATATATATATATATTTATAACTTTTATATATCTCAATCTTAAATTTCTTCTCTTTACTTCATTGAATGACAGCTTTCTCTGTATTAAGTATTATAATACAAGGTAATGTTTTTCTCAAGTAGGGCTAAACAATCTGTAAAATATGCTAAGAATTAAGTCTCTGATGCTCCTGCATTTTCCCCTAGATTAATTGATATCCTGTCCAGAGTTTTACCTACCGTATTTGCCGGCGTATAAGACACTGGGCGTATAAGACGACCTCCTAATTTTGCAGTTAAAACATAGGTTTAGGCCTATATTCGCTGTATCAGACAGAATGTTCCTGTGCTGCAACTGTATGTACCACAGTGAGCCAATCACAACAAGCAAAAGACTTCCTCTCTGACTCTGGCCAATCTGAGCAGGCTTTTGACAGTGTAGATTCCGGTCCAGAACATTGCTTAATTTGCATGCATCAAAAGCCTGCTTGGATTGGCTGAATTAGAGAGGCGGTCCGAGCAGCCTTGCAGTGATTCAGTTGACCTTCTTTTGTTTCAAAAGTCATCTTTTACACCAGAAAATATAGTAATCTAGCTTTATAAATTGCTCAATTCGTTGCCATCAATTATGATTACCATTTCAGAAAGTTTCCTGATCGGGGGCCGGGCGGTGGCGCTGGAGGTAAAGGTGCCTGCCTTGCCTGCGCTGGCCTAGGACGGACCGCGGTTCGATCCCCCGGCGTCCCATATGGTCCCCCAAGAAGCCAGGAGCAACTTCTGAGCGCATAGACAGGAGTAACCCCTGAGCGGCACAGGGTGTGGCCCAAAAAACCAAAAAAAAAAAAAAAAAAAGAAAGTTTCCTGATCGAATGGTAATAGCACAGGCATTTGCATTGCAAGCAGCCGATCCAGGACCTAAGGTGGTCCCCTGTGCCTGCCAGGAGCTATTTCTGAGCAGACAGCCAGGAGTAACCTCTGAGCACTGCCGGGTGTGGCCCAAAACAAAACAAAACAAAACAAAACAAAAAAAGGGGGGGGCGCTGAGAGATAGCACGGAGGTAAGGTGTTGCCTTTCATGCAGGTCATTGGTTCAAATCCTGGTCCCCCGTTGCCAGGAGCAATTTCTGAGCCTCAAGCCAGGAATAACTAACCCCTGAGCACTGCCGGGTGTGACCCAAAAAACCACAAAAGAAGAAAAAGAAAAAAGAAAAAAAAAAAAAAAAAGAAAAAAAAAGAATGGTACTATGATAAAATATAACCTGTGAACAGTTCTAATACTTACAATGCAGATGTCTGATAGGTAAGAATGATTAGACAAAGCACTGCAAGAATTCCAATGAGTAATTTCTTATTTTATAAACAGCCTAATTTAAAAATCTTTGAGTAGTTCCCAATGAAGCATTTTGATATAGTTAAGGAAATAAAAGTGATAAATGTGAGAATGCACATAATATTTTAAAAAATACCTTAAGAAGTTCAAGTCCAGAACGAATAGCAGTATCTGGACTTACACCCTCCTCTTCATCATCTGCTGTACCCTCTATGGATTTATTCATCAGTTTTACCAGTGCACTATTAAAACAAGAAAATCTATGTTAGTAAGACTACCAGGTTGGTAGTACCTATAGTTTAACTACACCATGACAAAATACACATATAGTTTAACTACACCATGACAAAATACCATGACGTAAACACATAGATTCAAAACTTAAGACTCAAATAATGTCTGGAGAAGTAGTTCTCTCATGACATTTCATTTCATTTATTTATTTATTTAATTTTGGACCACACCCAGTTGTGCTCATGACTTACTTCTGGCTGTGCTCATGGGACCCTATCTGGGGCTGGGAATTGAACCAGGGTTGGCTGGTTGGAACTCAAGCACCTTATCTATCTGGCCCTCTTGCGACATTTTAAATCTTAAATGCCAATATTTAAAAAGGAACAACTGAACAGAAAATCAATTCAAATTAGAGAATATGTAACCAAGAAATACATTTTAGTAAATATAAGAAATTTAATTCATTTCAACATATAGAGATTATATACAATTTTAAGAAAAAACAGTGAGCCGGAGATAGCATGGAGGTGGGGCATTTGCCTTGCATGCAGAAGGACGGTGGTTCAAATCACGGATATCCCATATGGTACTCCAAGCCTGCCAAGAGCAATTTCTGAGCACAGAGCCAGGAGTAACCCCTGAGCACTGCCGGGTGTGACCCAAAAACCAAATAAAAAAAAACAAAACAAAACAAAAACAAAAACCCCAGTAAGATGGCAGTTAAATTGGCAAATAGTTCACTGTTTGAAGCAAAATAAAAGGAACAAAAATAGAAAAAAGGATCAAATTAGTAAGGGAATTTGGAGCCAGAGAGATAGCACGGAGGTGGTGCGTTTGCCTCGCATGCAGAAGGACGGTGGTTCAAATCCCAGCATCTCATAAGGTCCCCTGAGCCTGCCAGGAGTGATTTCTGAGCATAAAGCCAGGAGTAACAGCCCCTGAGCTGTATATGACCCAAAAATCAAAAACCTTAAAAAAAAAAAAAAAGAGTAAGGGAATTTACAGAATCAGTAATATTATTCATATATAATTACTTTATATTCTATATGTTTATTCTATGTTCAGAAAGAGGGCAATCAATTAAAAATAATGGTCTAAGAATTAATTTTTCAGGGCCCGGAGAGATAGCGGCGTTTGCCTAGCAGTCAGCTGATCCAGGACCTAAGGTGGTTGGTTCGAATCCCGGTGTCCCATATGGTCCCCCGTGCCTGCCAGGAGCTATTTCTGAGCAGACAGCCAGGAGTAACCCCTGAGTATCGCCGGGTGTGGCCCAAAAACCAAAAACAACAAACAAAAAAAGAGAATTACTTTTTCTTTCTTTCTTTCTTTTTTTTTTTTGGTTTTTGGGCCACACCCGGCATTGCTCAGGGGTTACTCCTGGCTGTCTGCTCAGAAATAGCTCCTGGCAGGCACGGGGGAACATATGGGACACCGGGATTCGAACCAACCACCTTTGGTCCTGGATCGGCTGCTTGCAAGGTAAACGCCGCTGTGCTATCTCTCCGGGCCCAGAATTAATTTTTCAAATAAAACTAAGCATCATAAATGGAATACTTAATATATAAAAATCAAATTATGCTGCAATATGTATTACAGGTAAATGTATTACATATTACATTTACATACAGGTAAATATGTATTACAGCTATAATATTTGCACTGAAATTTGCTGGTTTTTTTTATTTGCAAAAAATATGGAACGCTTCATGAATTTGCATGTCATCCTTGCGCAGGGGCCATGCTAATCTTCTCTGTATTGTTCCAATTTTTAGTATATGTGCTGCCGAAGCGAGCACAGAATTTACTGTTTTATAAGTAATCTGAAATTAAAAAAAAAAAATCATTTTTTTTTTTTTTTTGAGGGAGGGTTTGGGTCACATCTGGCAGCGCTCAGAGGTTACTCCTGGCTAGATGCCATGCTCAGAAATCGCTCCTGGCAGGCTCAGGGAACCATATGGGATGCCGGGATTCGAACCACCATCCTTCTGCATGTAAGGCAAACACCTTACCTGGGGTCGGGCGGTGGTGCTAGAGATAAGGTGCCTGCCTTGCCTGCGCTAGCCTTGGATGGACCGCGGTTCGATCCCCCGGTGTCCCATATGGTCCCCCAAGCCAGGAGCGTCTTCTGAGCGCATAGCCAAGAGTAACCCCTGAGCATCACCGGGTGTGGCCCAAAAACAAAAACAAAAAACAAAACAAAAACCTTACCTCCATTCTATCTCTCCGGCCCTCAAAAATCTTTTTTTAGGGCCCCGGAGAGATAGCACAGAGGCTTTTGCCTTGCAAGCAGCTGATCCAAGACCAAAGGTGGTTGGTTCGAATCCCGGTGTCCCATATGGTCCCCCGTGCCTGCCAGGAGCTATTTCTGAGCAGACAGCCAGGAATAACCCCTGAGCAACGCTGGGGTGGCCCAAAAACAAACAAACAAACAAAAAATCTTTTTTAAAATAATATCTTTATTTAAACACAGTGATTACAAACATGATTGTACTTGGGTTTCAGTCATAAATAAAACACCTTTTTTCACCAGTGCCAGATTCCCATCACCAATGCTCCCCATCTCCCTCCTCCCTATCGCCTGTATAAATAAAGTTTATTTTGAGGATTAACATTCTCAAATTATTACAGTCAATGGCTTGGTACATAGCAAGCACTCAACAAATGAAATTTTATAAAAAATTTAGGTTTAATTTTTCCTTAGATGTTATGTATACTTCAAACTATTACACTGACCTTTTTTTTTTTTGTGCCACACAAGTCATGATCAAGGCTTGCTCCTGGTTCTGTGTTCAAAGATCATTACTAGCTGAGGTCAGGGGCTGTATGTGATACAGGGGATCAAAAACTGGGTTGGGTACGAGCAGTTTAGTAAGATCATCTGCTGTACTCTGGCCACTCAAATTATTGCTAATTTGAATTGCCTTTTTTTGGGGGGTGGGGGGCACACCCGTCTATGCTCAGGGGTTACTCCTGGCAGGCACGGGGGACCATGTGGGACGCCGGGATTCGAACCAGCCACCTTAGGTCCTGGATCGGCTGCTTGCAAGGCAAACACCGCTGTGCTATCTCTCCAGCCCGTGCATTGCTAATTGCTAAATTCAAGCTAACCAACTAAAGATATAGGGGTGGAGAGACTACAATGGGTAGGGCATTTGCCTTGCACAGGCTGACCCAGGTTCGATCCCAGCACCCAAATGGGCTACTGGAACCACCAGGAGTGATTCCTGAGGGAAGAGTCAATAATAACCTCTAAGCATTGCCAGGTGTGGTGATTACTCCCAAAAATGTAATTCATGAGCAGAGTGAAATAAAACAGTGGGTAGAAATTCCTGAGCCCAAAAGTGATATCTGAGCTGAACTAAAAGTAAGTCCCTGAGAAAAGTCAGGTATTTCCATTCCACTCCACGCTCCAGAAAGTATAATTCAGGGAATGGAGATAGTAGAATATAGGTATAAAAGTATAGTGATAGTCAGGCATTTATTTATTTTATTTTTTATTTTATTTTTTGGTTTTTGGGTCACATCTGGCTCTACGCTCAGAAATTGACCCTGGCAGGCTCAGGGGACCATATGGGATGCTGGGATTCAAACCACCAACCTTAAGCATGCAAGGCAACCACCTTACCTCCATGCTATCTCTCCTCCCACCCTTTTTGTATTTGGGTCACAATCAGCAGCGCTCAGGGGCCACTCCTGGCTTTATGCTTAGAAATTGCTCCTAGATATGGGATACGGAGATTTGAGCCACTGTCTTCTGCATGCAAGGCAAACACCCCACCTCCATGCCATCTCTCTGGCCCAGGTATTTATCTTTTTTGTTAATAATTAACCAGGATCTGGGCCGGAGAGATAGCATGGAGGTAGGGTGTTTGCCTTCCAAGCAGAAGGTTGGTGGTTTGAATCCTGGCATCCCATATGGTCCCCTGAGCCTGCCAGGCTCCATCTCTGAGCATAGAGCCAGCAGTAACCCCTGACCGCTGCTGGGTGTGATCCAAAAACAAAAACAAAAAAAAAATAGGTGAGGCTCTATAACAAGAGGATGGGGAGAGAAAATTAATCCCACCCCGGCCAAAGAGGTTAGAAAGCATGTCAGGAGTAATTTCTGAGTGCAGAGTCAGGAGTAACTCAAGCGCCACCAGGTGTTGGTTCTCAAATCCAACACTGTCAGCACAAATCCCACCAAAGGAAACCAGAGATTTCCAGATTTTAAACATACAAGCATTCAATGACTGAAGAAAAAGTAAAGTAGGGTGCCTGACTTGCATTTTGCCAATCCAACTTTGATAATAGTAGCCCCACATGGTTCTGAGTACCATCAGGAGTGACCCCTAGCAAAGATTAAGTAATAAACCAGTGTGGCCCTGAAACCAAAAATATAAATACACAACTTTTATATATTTTTTGTTTTCTTTAGTATGACTCTCCTAGATTACCTTATGGCTTCTGAATCAATATGTACAGGTGCAATTCTTTCCAGCAGAAATTTGACCATCTCTAGAAAAGGATTTGTTGGCTGCTTAGGATTTGCAAGTTTTCGAGCTATTTCTCTCTAGAGAAAGGAAAGTTTTTCCATAAGTAGGATTCATGTCATACTTTTCAACAACAACAACAACAAAAATCACTTTGTCATCTATATCTGTTATTAAAACACAAGCCTAAAACCAGGGAGCTATCTCAAAGCAAAAGCTTTTTAACAGATTATAGTAACAGATCCAAGTTTTGGATCTAATCCTTGGCACTGCATGGCCCTTGTTTTCACAAATGGCAAGCTCCCCTCACACACTAGATCTCCAACTAAAAACATTCATAGAAGTTTTATTTACAGTGTCAAAAACAAACAAAGAGGGGTCTAAGAGATAGCATAAAGGTAGGGCATTTGCCTTGCATGTAGCTGACCCAGGAAGGACCTGCTTCAATCCCTGGCATCTCATAGGGTCCCCCAGCCTGCCAGGGGCGATTCAGAGTGCAGAACCAGGAGGACCCCTGAACTCTGCTGTGTGTGGCCCAGTAACCAATCAATGAGTCAATTAATAAAGTTTAAAAGAAAAACCTAAAGGAACAAAACAAAAGGTAAATGGGCAAACTATTGTACACCCCCATACCATGAAATAAGGCAAAAGAGCAGTAATTACTGAAAAATACAAAACGTGAGATAAATGAACCTCTAAGAATTTATGACCAAAAAAAAAAAAAAAAAAAAAAAAAAGGCCATTGGTTCGAATCCCGGCATCCCATATGGTCCCCCGAGTCTGCCAGGAGCGATTTCTGAGTGTGGAGCCAGGATTAACCCCTGAGCGCTGCCGGGTGTGACTCAAAAAAACCACACACACACAAAAAGAATTTATGATGTGAAAAAAGTCAATTCTAAAAAATGTGACATATTGTTTGATTTCAAATAACATTTTAAAAAGTATACAAAACCGGGGCCAGAGAGATAGCATGGAGGTAAGGCATTTGCCTTGAATGTAGAAGGACAGTGGTTCGAACCCCGGCATCCCATATGGTCCTCCGAGCCTGCCAGGAGCGATTTCTGAGCGTAGAGCCAGGAATAACACCTGAACGCTGCCATTTGTGACCGAAAAACTAAAAACAAACAAAAAACCCCAAAAGTATACAAAACCATGGGGCTGGAGTGATACACAGTGGTAGGGTGTTTGCCTTGTGCACGGCTGATACAGGTCAGATCTTGGTTTGATCCCTGGTATCTCATATGGTCCCCCAAGCCAGGAGTAATTTCTAAGTGCAGTCAGGAGTGATTTCTGAGCGCAGAGCCAGGAGTAACCCTTGAACTTCACCGGGTATGGCCCCCCAAAAAACAAAAAAACAAACAAAAAAAGTACTCAAAACTATTTAGAGATAATAATTCTTTTGTTTTTGTGCCACTTCCAGAGATACTCAGGGGCTACTTCTGGCCTCTGTTCTAAGGATGGTGCTTAGGGAACCATATGAGATGCTGCTGATGGAACCCAGGTTGGCTGTGTGCAAGGCCTACTCTACCCACTGTACTAATGCTCTAGCTCTTTATTTAGAAAATTTCTTATAATGTTGATGAATATTTATTCAACACAAAGCACTTTATCTTACTCGCTTATTAGGACTCAGTGTTCTTCTGTTTGTTCTCCCCTGTAGAGTTTGGCTGAACAACTGTTTAAATAGAGAAGTTAAGCACAACAGAAACAATAAGCATCTAAAAGAAAACAAATGAAAGCAAACTTTACTAACCACACAGACATCTGCCTGTTTGCAGGAACAAGTTGGGCTGATTAATAATTCCAATTGAGACCTTAGTTTTTCATCATCACCAAGAACCTGGTTAAATTTCTTCACAAAATCTTGTGCTTTTCCAGGGTCAGGTAAATTTTCTATGAAATTTAAAGAGAATGAATATTTCAAAACATCACAACCAATAAAAAAAAAAAAAGCAAAAGCAATTACTTATTTGGGGAAGGTAAACAGATTATATATAGAAATTCTAAGGGAGGGAGAATAAGAATGGAGAGAGGGTGAGGAAGGAGGGAGAGGTAAGCTTTGTATTCAGGCACTTTGAATCAATCCCAAGAACGGCCTGGTTCCATGATCACCCAACAGGAGTAACCTTCAAGAATGGTCAGAAAGAACATCTTTTTTTGTTTGTTTGTTTTTGTTTTTGGGCCACACCAGCAGCACTCAGGGGTTACTCCTGGCTCTACGCTCAGAAATCACTCCTGGCAGGCTTGGGGGACCAAATGGGATGGCGGGATTCGAACTACTGTCCTTCTGTTTGCAAGGCAAACACCCTACCTCCATGCTATCTCTCCGGCCCCCAGAAAGAACATCTTAAGGGAAAAGAAGTTGTTATTTAACTTACTAGGTAAACTAATAGACCCACCTGTAAATTATAAGTCTGTGTCTACATGTTTGTTTACAGAATGAATTAAATGTACTCACTTGCTATAGTCATCAGTTTTCCAAACATAGCAGAACAGTTAGCCTCTGACTGAAATTTAAAACAAAAAACTAGTATGAGCAGTTAATTATTAACTTGTAACATAATGAAGTAGCACTATGCATAGTTGTACTCAGTATAGTATATGTATTTATTTTAAAGTAGAAAAAAACACTCAGAAAACTTTGCCAACTAAAAATGGCTTAAAATTTCTATTATACTTAGCTGATAATAAATTATAAAATACCACTATTAAGATGGTAGAAAAAGCAATGTAAGCAGAAAGATATTTCCTATGAAGAGTGCATACTTTTGTGAGGGAAGTCACTCTGCTAGAAAATTAAAAACAAAACAAAACAAAACAAACAAACTAAAGGAAACCACATCAAAATTACTATTAAGATGAGACAAGACGCCTAGCTAAGTAAACATTGGAACATATATCACTCAGAGCCTGGGATGAAACAGGCACCAAATGACCCCTAAGCGTTGATGGTACTAAGGGTTTTCAGTATTTTCACATTCACTTGTCACAGATTTAAATTCTGAGCTGAGTTGGCTGATTGCCAGTAGCAACTCTTGGAGCTCCTTAAGTACTACTTCCCCACTCCCCCAATTATCGTGAAATCAAATACCAAATAAAACTACTGGTTTTTATTTATTTTTGGTACTGGGGCCATATCTGGTTGTGTTCAAGTCTTATTCTTGGCTCTGATTTCACTCCTGGAAGGATTGGGAGATCATGTAGAGTGCCAGAGACTGAACGTGGGTTGCATGCAAGGCAAGTACCCTATCCACTATACTATCATTCCGGCCATCAAATAAAATTAATTTAAAAGAGAAATTTTTATTTTATTTTTTGTTTGTATTTTTTTTGGGGAGGGTCACACCCGGCAGCGCTCTGGGGACCATATGGGATGCCGGGATTCGAACCACTGTCCTTCTGCATGCAAGGTGAAAACCTTACCTCCATGCTCTCTCTGGCCCCTTTATTTTATTCTTCTGTACTCCAGATTCACTACTGGTTCTACACACTATGCTGCTGGCAGCATTCTAAACAAGTACCCTACCCTCTGTACTATTGCTCAAGCACAGAGGAATTTATTTTTGGTTTTTGGGTCATACCCGGCAGCGCCCAGAGGTTACTCCTGGCTCTACACTCAGAAATCATGCCTGGCAGGCACGAGGGACCATATGGGATACTGGGACTCGAAACACCGTCCTTCTGCATGCAAGGCAAACTCCTTACCTCAATGCTATCTCTCTGGCCCCAGAAACTTTTTTCTAAACAGAGTTCTTTTACCAAGCACTTTGAGTGCCAATACTTAAAAACTATTTAGAAAATACAGTTAAAGCATATTAATATATCTTGTTGGGGCCGGAGAGATAGCATGGAGTAAGGCATTTGTCTTGCATGCAAAAGGACGGTGGTGTTAATCCTGGCATCCCATACGGTCCCCTGAGCCTGTCAGGAGCAATTTCTGAGCACAGAGCCAGGAGTAACCCCTACGCACCTGGGTGTGACCCAAAAACCAAAATACAAATATATATATCTTGAATAATCAAAAAAAAATCTAGTTTTTGGATTTTGGGCCACATCTGGCAGTGTTCAGGGATTACTCCTGGCTCTCTGATCAGAAATCACTCCTGGCAGGGTTGGGGGACCATGAGATGCCAGGAATGGAACCTGGGATGGTCACGTGCAAGGCAAATGACCTAATAGCTGTGCTATCACTCCAGCCCAAACTTACTTTAATTTTGACATTTATATGATTTATATATAATTTATATAATGTACGTCTTTATTAAAAAACCAAACTATCTGGGGCTAGAGCGGTGGTGCGAAGCAGTAAGGTAAGGTAAGGTAAGCCTTGCCGGTGTTAACCTAGGACAGACTGTGGTTCGATCTCCCGGCGTCCCATATGTCCCATATGGTCCCCCAAGCCAGGAGTGATTTCTGAGCACATAGCCAGGAGTAACCCCTGAGCATCACCAGGTCTGGCACAAAAAACCAAACCAAGCCAACCAACCAACCAACAAAACAAAAACCCCAAACTATCAAGGGTTTGGAGCGGTGGTTCAAGCAGTTGAGTGCTTGCCTTAAACGTAGTAACGTAGGATGAACCTCGAGTGTCCCATATATCCCCCAAGCCAGGAGTGATTTCTGAGCACATAGCCAGGACTAATCCCTGAGCATCCCTGAGTGTGGCCCAAAAGCCCAAAAACAAAACAAAACCACCAACAAAAAAACTCCCAAAACAATCAAGAAACGAAAAATTGAATATATTTGAATATATCTGCAATGGAAATACAGACTGAATAATATCAGAAATTTTATTTCTTGGGGCCGGAGAGATAACATGGAGGTAAGGTGATTGCCTTGCATGTGAAGGACAGTGGCTCGAATCCCGGAATCCCATATGGTCCCCTGAGCCTGCTGGAAGCAATTTCTGAGCGTAGAGCCAGGAGTAACAAACAACCCCTGAGCGCTGCCAGGTGTGACCCAATAACCAAAAACAATTTTTTTATCTCATTCAGAAAATACAAATTGAGTTACTTTTGCTTGCCTCACTTTATTACAATTACAAAATATTTGAACCTAATAACTGATATTTACTCAAAAATTTTGAAATTAATGGTAAAAACCTACAGTAGGTTGCTTGTGTAAATCCAGTAGTTCCCGTACATGACTTCTAAGCATGTTCTGACACTTCCACATTTCATTGAGAGCTCTGCAATCAAAAACAAAGTAATACTTCTCAATTTTATGACTTTTCTTATTACATGCTGCATGATTCTTCTATACTCTAAATTCTAAAACAAAAAGAACTAGAAAAGTTAATTAGAAAATAGTTCATGGGGGCCCGAAGAGATAGCATGGAGGTAAGGTGTTTGCCTTTCATGCAGGAGGTCATCAGTTCGAATCCCGGTGTCCCCGTGCCTGCCAGGAGCAATTTCTGAGCATGGAGCCAGGAATAACCCCTGAGCGCTGCCGGGTGTGACCCAAAAACCACAAAAAAAAAAAAAAAAAAAAAAAAAAAAAAAGAAAAAAGAAAATAGTTCATGGTAACTATAACTATAAAGCTTCTTATGAGATGAGTCACAGAAGACCAACTTCTTATCAGAAGGGTGTTTTGCTTACACATGGCCAACCCAGGATCAACCTCTAAGCACTACCAGATCTGGTGTCCCCCTGTCCCAATTACAAAAAATGCTTTTTAAGAGAGATTATGTGTTGAGGTGATTAGAAGGATCAATTGAATCTTAACCAGAAACTAAAAATACTTAAAGACTCTAAGCAGAGCTCATTAGAACATTCTGGGTACAAAGAAAAATGAAACAAAAACACTTAAAAGGTCTAGAGTAGGCAACGAGTGTGGTGATTATTAGAGTTGTAATGTACTACAGAAAAGGGATCAGAGAAATCATACAGCAATTAAAGTGCTTGCCTTGCATGTGGCTGACTCAGGATCAATTCCCGAGTGCAGAGCCAAGGCAAATCCTAAGCAAAAGGAAAGAAGGAAGAAATCATCAGATCATGGGAACTGGAAGATAGCTCAGTTGGTAGAGCTCATGCGTGTAACACGTGAGAGGCCCAGAATCAATCCCATGCAGTGTTAAAACCCCGATATCCCCCAGCACTATGCTATGGGAGATACTAGTGCCCCCCGAACATTTCTACAGGTGGTAAAAACAACAACAACAACAACAACAGGATAAGATCAAAAAGACTTTCATTTTAATGCCAAGCAAGGGGTCTGTCTACCTATATATTAACAAACTTGCACTCATTCTTTTAAAAAAGGATGTGATTTCAATTGCCAAACTCAAAATGTTTCTCAGCTCTTCTCCATTAAAAACAGGTTTTCCGGGCCCGGAGAGATAGCACAGTGGCGTTTGCCTTGCAAGCAGCCGATCCAGGACCAAAGGTGGTTGGTTCGAATCCCGGTGTCCCATATGTCCCCCGTGCCTGCCAGGAGCTATTACTGAGCAGACAGCCAGGAGTAACCTGAGCACCGCTGGGTGTGGCCCAAAAACCAAACCAAACCAAAACAAAACAAAACAAAAAAAAAAACAGGTTTTCCACTCTTTACCCACTGCAAAATCTCAGATCACCTCTAAAATTTGTTGTCCTTTAATTATTCTAATCAAATATTTGGAGTGATTCCTAAACTTAAAGCCAGGAGTGATTCCTGAACCTTGACCCATCACATGCAAGGCAAGTGCCTAACATGCTGTACTGCCTTTTCAGTCCATAAATTTCTTGCCTTAGATTAACGATAGTATTATACATATATATTCTACGATACTATATGCATGGATGTGGTGAGGAGCAAAGGAATCTAATGTCTGTAAATTACTCTAAAATGGCTTAGAAGATTTATGTAAAGGGTAGAAACCACTAAATTTGGGTTAAGGGAATATTATAATGTATCAGCATCTCTGTAATAGATTTAAGTAGAAACTTAAACTCAGAGTTTACTCATGGATCTGCACTCAGTGATGACTCCGGGTGGCTAGGGAGAGACCAGGGTGGACACAGACACGAAGACAGAAGAGATACTATATAAGGTGTTGGAGATCAGACCCAGGCTGGACATATACAATGCAAGGACCATACCCACAGTACTATCTCTCAGCTCTGTATACATTATATTTAATCCTCCATCTAGTCATCTGACATAGAGGAGACTGGGATACATTCACCTATGGGGGAACCAGTACCAAGTTCTTAGGTATGGTATGGTAAAGCACCAGAATAGAATTTAGATGCCTGCCATCAGGTGGACAAGTATAATTCAGATATGAGGATGATCTAAGTTCCTGAAACCATGTTACTGATTCATTTCTTTTGCAAAAATTTTTTAAATTAACATCTTTATTTAAACACCTTGATTACAAACATGATTGTGGTTGGGTTTCAGTCATGTAAAGAACACCCTCCTTCACCAGTGCAACATTCCCATCTCCAATGTCCCAAATCTCCCTCCTCCCAACCCCAGCCCCACCTGCACTCAAGACAGGCTTTCTACTTCCCTCATTCATTCACATTGTTATAATAGTTCTCAATTTAGTTATTTTTCTAACTGCACTCATCACTCTTTGTGGTGAGCTTCATGTTGTGAGCTGGAACTTTCAGCCCTCCTCTCTTTTGTCTCTGAGAATTAGTGCAAGAATGTCTTTTATTTTTCTTAAAACCCATAGATGAATAAGACTATTCTGAGTCAATCTCTCTCCCTCTGAGTTATTTCACTCAGCATAATAGATTCCATGTACATCCATGTATGGGAAAATTTCATGACTTCATCTCTCCTGACGGCTGCATAATATTCCATTTGTGTATATGTACCAAAGTTTCTTTAGCCATTCACCTGTTGAAGGGCATCTTGGTTGTTTCCAGAGTCTGGCTATTGTAAATAGTGCCACAAAGAATGTAGGTGTGAGGAAGGGATTTTTTTTAATTGTATTTTTGTACTGATTCGCTTCTTAAATATGCCACGAAGGACTATTTTTGCTTTTCTAAATTTAAATCATAAACCCTTTTTCTAAATATTTAAATACTTGATTAAACTAGAAAAAGCAACCATTCCAATAAATTATATTAGGATGAAACAATTCTGGAAAATCTTCTAGAAAGAATCTAAATAATCTGGGGCCAGAGCGATAGCACAGCGGTAGGACGTTTGCCTGGCATGCAGCCAACCTGGAATGGACCCAGGTTTGGTCCTATTTGATCCCGCATCCTATATGGCCCCCGCGTCTGCCAGTAGTGATTTCTGAGCACAGAGTTAGGAGTAATACATGAGTGCTGCCTAGCATGGGTCAAAAACCAAAACCAAAACCATAAAAGAATCTAAATATTCTTTTATTTTTTGGTTTTTGGGCCACATCTGTCAGCACCCAAGGATTACTCCTGGCTCTATGCTCAGAAATGGTCCATATGAAAAGCAGAGCATTGGGGCCGGAGAGATAGCATGGAGGTAAGGCATTTACCTTTCATGCAGAAGGTCATCGGTTCGAATCCCGGCGTCCCATATGGTCCCCCGTGCCTGCCAGGAGCAATTTCTGAGCACGGAGCCAGGAAAACCCCCTGAGCACTGCCGGGTGTGACCCCAAAACAACAAAAACCACAAAGAAAAGAAAAGGAAAGAAAAGAAGAAAAGAAAAGAAAAGAAAAGAAAAGAAAAGAAAAGAAAAGAAAAGAAAAGAAAAGAAAAGAAAAGAAAAGAAAAGAAAAGAAAAGAAAAGCAGAGCATCGGTCCCAGGTCTGTCACGGGTCGGCTGTGTGCAAGGAAAATACCCTATCACTGTGTTATCACTGCAGCCCCTAAGTAATCATTTATTAAGGAAATCCTCAGAGACTCAGTAACTTTGTACAGCAAAGCAACACTATTTTAACTATCCATCACTTAAAGAAAGAAAGCAATTTAATAGCTAGAGAGGCTTGGAAAGAGCACAGCAGTAGGGCTTGCACGCAGCTGATCCAGGATGGACCGTGGTTCGAAATCCCAGCATCCCATATGGTTTCCTGTGCCTGCCAGCAACAATTTCAGAGTGCCAGGAGCAATTTCTGAGCATGGAGCCAGGAGTAACCCCTGAGGGCTGCCAGGTGTGACCCAAAAACCAAAACCAAAACCAAAACCAAAACCAACAAAAAAAGAGCCAGAGAGGTAGCAAAGGCATTAAGGTGACTGTCTTGTACCCAATGGTGTAAGCCTGGATACTTGCACAATTACCCTCAGCACTACCAAGAGCATCTCTTGACCCAGATTAAATCTTTGTGCACCACTAGGTATGGCCCAATAGAAGAAGAAAACTTACTTGACTGCATTTGGATCCAAACTGGCATATAAATAATATAAGCACTTCATTCTTTCTTCAGTTTCCAGGTTATGGGGAACAAGATACTGAGCAAAGATTTTCTCTACCAGTAGTCTATGAAACAAAACAGACAAAAACCCTCTGAATTATAGCTATTCTTTATTTGACCAACCTCATACAGATAAAAACCAATGATGAAACTATGTCTGTAAATAAAATGAGAAGATCAGTATATGATCAGCTCCATTTCCTGGAAGTACAGTTTTAGATTTAGATCTACAATTGCTCTTTGTAGCTTTACTTCATCAATAAAGAGTTACCACAGGTACTTAGTAGTAAATATTAAGCTATGATTTAAATAGAGAATTCTCAAAACACACAATATTAATTTCCCCTGACTATAGCTCATCTCAACTCCCATAACGTCACTGAGGAAACTAAAACTTTTATACTAACAACCCAAGAAAATTTAAGCTTTTCCTATATGTATTTTAACTTCTTTCCATACTCCCTTACTATACTAGTAAAGTACATAAAAAGCCTGCTATTAATCAATGTATTTTGTATCCCAGTCTCAATCAACAGATTTTTGCATAGTATTTTTCACCCTCCTAAATCATTAATACAAAATCATAAAACAACATTTTTTGAAAATAAAAATAACTGTAATAGAATGCCTGTCTTGAATACAGGCAGGGGATGGGAAGGAGGGAGGATGGGCATTGGGGGTGGGAATGTTGTACTGATGAAGGAGGGTGTTGTTTGTGACTGGAACCCAACTATAATCATGTGTGTAATCATGGTGCTTAAATACAAAAAAAAAAAAGACAATAATGTTGCAAAAAGAAGAAAATAACTACTAATGACTAAATAATGCTATCTTGCCAGGCACTGTACTGGATAACTTTACCATCATTATTTTATTATATACTTGTAACAATTATGCAAGGATAGTTCTATCACTCCTTCTAAAATAAAGATAAAAAAGGGGCCAAAGTGATAGCAAAGTGGTAGGGCGTTTGCCTTGCAATTGGCTGACCCAGGACAGACCTTGGTTCATTCCCCCGATGTCCTTGAAGCCGGAAGTAACTCCGGAGTGTCACTGGGTGTGGCTCAAAAACCAAAAAAATAAAATAAAGTAAAATAAAATGTCCAGAAGTCAGTTGTACAAAAGCACAGATCTAGTATTGAACAGAATGGGCATTTGGTTTCTGGTGTTAATGATTCAAAAGTCTACTGTCTACTGCATGTAGTAGACAGATTCAAAAGTCTACATGTCGGGGCCGGGCGGTGGCGCTGGAGGTAAGGTGCCTGCCTTGCCTGCGCTAACCTAGGACGGACCGCGGTTCGATCCCCCGGCGTCCCATATGGTCCCCCAAGAAGCCAGGAGCAACTTCTGAGCGCATAGCCAGGAGTAACCCGAGCGTCACAGGGTGTGGCCCAAAAACCAAAAAAAAAAAAAAAAAAAAAAAGTCTACATGTCTACTGCATGGTCATTATGTTACCCATAAATCTTGATTAGATTATTATACAAATAGAGTATGTATCAATATGGAAAATTATTTAAAAAAAAATAGAAATTATTAAAAATTAAATAGGACTCATATCAGCACAGTACTCACTTGTCGTCGATGCTATTCTGATAATAAATATGCAGAAGTTTGTCTTTTATCCAGCTGACTTTCTCTGCAGCTTCCTTTCCTGCTTCACCGTGAAGACAATATTTCTTATAAAGCTGAGCCAGACCCATCATAGCTTCTTTTCTTACCCGCCACTAGAAAATAGGAAACTTATCGGATAAATCATATATCAAGGTTTCATATATTAATTTACAAAATGTTAACATGCTTTGACTAATTTGTACAATTACACTTCTGTGTGTTAATGTCAGCAAAATATTTTTTAAAAACGCAAATATGAGTATACTGTTAATTTGAAACCAAACTACTTTGAAAATTATCCAGTGCAAATTACTGCCAACTAAGTATAAAGAATAAAATTACACAGAATTTACCCGTTTATCCAGAGTTCTTTCTCTTACAAAGCCCAGTAGCTGATCATTAACTAAGGTAAGGTCTCTTTTGGCAGCTGTTATTATAGTAACAATAACATCATGACGAATAGCTTCTTCTGGATCATGTGATCTAACTTTCAAATACTCTGTAAAAAGAGAAAAAAAGTTAAATGTTAGTTAAGTAAATTATGTTTGGAATGACATAAAAGACTAATGCTAAGCTTTCATCAATAGTGAAAAAAACTGTAAAAAATGACTATTCTAAGAGAAACCACTTATGTAACCACAAACAAATTACAGTGCACTACTCTTTTTTTTTTTTTTTTTTTTTGGGTTTTTGGGGCACACCCGGCGGTGCTCAGGGGTTACTCCTGGCTGTCTGCTCAGAAATAGCTCCTGGCAGGCACGGGGGACCATATGGGACACCGGGATTCGAACCAACCACCTTTGGTCCTGGATCGGCTGCTTGCAAGGCAAACGCCACTGTGCTATCTCTCCAGGACCAGTACACTACTTTAAATAGCAGAATCTATCTTTTTTTTTTTTTTTAGCAGAATCTATCTTAATAGCTTAACATTTACACCAACTAATCTGGAAAAGTCAAATCTCAATGATATCAGTTTAAAATCTAAGAGGAAAATAGCAAAAGTTACAGTATGAACCCCACCTACCCAGGTTTGATCCCCAGTATCACAGATGGTCCCATGAGCCTGCCAGGAGTGATTTCTGAATGCAGCAGTCGGAGTGCTGCTGGGTGTGGCCCAAAAACAAAAATCAAAACAAACAAAAAACTAGAATGCTCAGTGACCTCTTTGAAAATATCCTAAATAACGTAAGATAAACAAAATAAAAATATTTCCTCCATGGGGCCGAAGAGATAGCATGGAGGTAAGGCGTTTGCCTTGCATGCAGAAGGACAGTGGTTCGAATCCCAGGATCCCATATGGTCCCCCGAGTCTGCCAGGAGCGATTTCTGAGTGTAGAGCCAGGAGAAACCCCTGAGAGCTGCTGGGTGTGATCCAAAAACCAAAATAAATAAATAAAAATTACCTCTTTTTTTGATAAAAAGCATCTTTATTATGTTAGAAGCCAATTATTATTATTATTATTATTATTATTATTATTGTTTTGGTTTTTGGGCCAAACCCGGCAGTGCTCAGGGGTTACTCCTGGCTGTCTGCTCAGAAATAGCTCCTGGCAGGCACAGGGGACCATATGGGACACCGTGATTCGAACCAACCACCTTTGGTCCTGGATCGGCTGCTTGCAAGGCAAACGCCGCTGTGCTATCTCTCCGGGCCCAGAAGCCTATTATTTAATACTAAGTATACTTTATATTCAAGAATAAGAAATTCTAGCTCATTTAGATTATTTTTATTATTATTCTATAGATCACTATATTTAATCATATTGAAATGATTCTTGCTCAAACCCAACTGTAATAAGCATCAACTTTTTTGTTGTTGTTGTTGTTTTGGGCCACACCCGGCGGTGCTTAGAGGTTACTCCTGGCTGTCTGCTCAGAAATAGCTCCTGGCAGGCACGGGGGACCATATGGGACACCGGGATTTGAACCAACCACCTTTTGGTCCTGGATCGGCTGCTTGCAAGGCAAACGCCGCTGTACTATCTCTCCGGGCCCAGCATCAACTTTCTTAAGAAACATTTTCAAGGAATTACAAAGTATTTTAATTTTATTTTTTGGTGTTTTTTTGTTTTGCTTTTATTTTTGGTTTTTGGGTCACACATGGCAGTGCACAGGGGACCATATAGGATGCCGGGATTCTATCCATGCATGCAAGGCAATTGCCCTACCTAGTCGTGGCTCAGGGCTTACTCCTATCTTTATACTTAGATACCACTACTGGTGGTGGTCAGGGGTCGACGTGGGATTATGGGGATTAAAGCTGGGTCTACCATGTGCTAAGCAAGCACCCTACCCATTGTACTATCCCTCCAAATCCAAATTCCAAATAATTTTTTGGGTCTCACCCAATGGTACTCAGAGGACCCACATGGGATACTGGGGACTGAACCCTTGTTGCCTACATGGCAAGGCAAGACTTTACTTTCTTTACTATAGATCCAGACCCTCCAAGAATTTAAATAAATGTTTTAAATGCAATTAATTATAAATATTAAATGGGAGAGGATGGCTACATTCAGTTGTGCTCAGAACATATTTTCAGCTCTGCACCGAAAAATTTACCCCTGGTAGGCTTGGGGGACCTTATGGGGCACTGGGGCCACACACCCCCTACCAGTTGTACTACTGCTCAGGCAATAAAACATTTTATTATTTGATGGACCTGAAATAGAACCAGATTAAAAAAATTTAAATATTAAAGTTAAGATCAAAGGTAAAATCTAAAATCAATTTGGGTGAGTACATTAGCATTCTTTTGTTTTTGGGCCACATCCAACAGGGCAGTGTTTAGGGTATCATGTGGTGCTATTGAACCAATCCATGGAGCTATCTCTCTAGCCCCCATATTAATAGCCTTAATAAATGAGAAAGCTTACCTGTGAGATCCTTAGCTAAATCTGGGTGATTCATTAAACAGTGACTTGCAAATTTCACACTTTCTAATCTCACAGGAACATGAATGTCATTAAATCTACACAGAAAAATTACTAAATGTTAGTTGTAAGACAAAATTATTTTCAAATAAGGTATTCTGAACATTATGTAAATACTTTTAAACAACAATAGTACGGATTAGCTCATTTATTTGTGTATTTTGGTGTTTGGGCCACACCTAGCAGTGATGCTCAGGGATCACACTTCTGGAGGGGACTGGAGGACTTTATAGAACTCTGGGAGGGAACCGGGTGCCTTGGCCAGGTTCAGGGCCAGGAAGTACTTGCTGTATATATTTCTCAAGCGCCTAAGATATCTAATTTAAAAATAAAATTCATCTATTATCTATTAGAATAAAGAAAAATAAAAACACTGCTCAATTCAAACTACCATCTTTTTTTGTTTGTTTTTGGGTCACACCCAGCAGCGCTCAGGGGTTACTCCTGGCTCTATGCTCAGAAATCGCTCCTGGCAGGCTTGGGGGACCATATGGGATGCCGGGATTCAAACCACCATCCTTCTGCATGCAAGGCAAATACCCTACTTCCATGCTATCTCTCTGGCCCCCAAACTACCACCTTTGTAGAAATTTAAAAGCTTAAAAGTGAAAATCAAAGAAGTCATTAAAGACAAAAAAGGCATCAAATAAAACACATTTGGGAAGATAGGGTTTTAAGCCACACCTCATCATTTTTCAAGCTTATTCCTGACTCTCTGGTCAGTGATCACTAATGGTTAGGTTCAGGGGAATCATACTGGGTTCTGGGAATCAAATCCAGATTGGTCAAGTACTAGGAAGCTCCATTCCCACTATACTATTTCTACAGACCCTGCAAATGCACAAACTTTCCTGGAAGAAAAAAAGTTTAAGAAAAATTAGTGCAGGGATGTGAGATTGAATGAAGAAGTAAATAACAAAATTTCACAATTTCCTGTAATTTCTTTGCCTTGCACGCAGCTCACCTGAGTTTCATCCCTGGCATCACATACGGGGCCTCCTCTATTCCCTCTCCCTTCCACTGCTAGAGAGATTGTTGAGTGTAGAGCAAAGAGTAACCAGTAAGCACAGCTGGAAATAGCCCAAAAATCATTTAAATAACAAAATTAATTCTGCTTCATTGTACTATTACTAATATAAATTCAGAGACTCACCCACAACTTTGAATACTGACAAATTGAGAAATACAAATTCTTTTTTTTTTTTTTTGTGGTTTTTGGGTCACACCGGCAGTGCTCAGGGGTTACTCCTGGCTCCATGCTCAGAAATTGCTCCTGGCAGGCACGGGGGACCAGATGGGACGCCGGGATTCGAACCGATGACCTTCTGCATGAAAGGCAAACGCCTTACCTCCATGCTATCTCTCCGACCCCAGAAATACAAATTCTTTTATTTTGATGCTAACCTTATTTTTCTTTACTTTTTTAAATTTAATAATCATTTTATTTAAATACTGTAGTTACAAATTTTTTTATAATTGAATTTTAGTCACAGAATGTACACTTCCCTTCACTAATGCACTTTTCCTAACACTAATACTAATTTCCCTCCTACCTAGCCCTGCCTGTCTCTGAGGTACATTCTACATCTCTCTCTCTCTCTCTCTCTTTTTTTTTTTTTTTGGTTTTTGGGCCACACCTGGCGGTACTCAGGGGTTACTTGTGGCTCTTCACTCAGAAATCACTTCTGGAAGGCTTGGGGGACCATATGGGATACTGGGGATTGAATCTGAGTCAGCAGTGTGCAAGGCAAATGTGCTCTACCACTGTGCTATCTCTCCAGCCCTGTTCTTGTTCTCTGTGATGTATGCCAGTCTCTGTGGTTGACAGGGTATCTATCTCATTGTTGTTTTGATTTGCATCTTCCTGATAATCAGTGATGTGAAGCATTTTTTTGTCTGTTTTGGCAAAACGGCCTGTTCTGAGCAAATAACTATTACGACAATCAGAAATTTTTCTGATTGGTTAGAACTTGAGTATTGAAATTAATAACTTTAAGGATGATATAACAATAACAAATGTTATTGTACATGATGAAAGTTTTATTAATAGAACAGATGAATTAAATATTGATGAATCAAAAACACTAGTAGTAAAACTCAACGTTTTTTTTTTTTTTTTTTTTTTTTTTGGGTTTTTGGGCCACACCCTGTGACGCTCAGGGGTTACTCCTGGCTATGCGCTCAGAAGTTGCTCCTGGCTTCTTGGGGGACCATATGGGACGCCGGGGATCGAACCGAGGTCCGTCCTAGGCTAGTGCAGGCAAGGCAGGCACCTTACCTCCAGCGCCACCGCCCGGCCCCAACGTTTTTTTCTTTTCTTTCAAAACTCCACTTTTTTTTGGGGGGGGGGCCACACCCAGCACTGCTCAGGGGTTACTCCTGGCTGTCTGCTCAGAAATAGCTCCTGGCAGGCACGGGGGACCATATGGGACACCGGGATTCGAACCAACCACCTTAGGTCCTGGATCGGCTGCTTGCAAGGCAAACACCACTGTGCTATCTCTCCGGGCCCTAAAACTCCACTTTTTAATCTGAATCAAATAACCATGCAAATACGAGGTGAAGTTTTTTTTTTGTTTTGTTTTTTGTTTTTTGAGTCACACCTGGCAGCGCTCAGGGGTTACTCCTGGCTCTTCGCTCAGAAATCGCTCCTGGCAGGCTCGGGAGACCATATTGGTTGCCAGGATTCGAATCACCAACCTTCTGCATGCAAGGCTATCTCTCTGGCCCCCTGAAGTTTTTTTTTTAAATCAAATTTCACAGAAATTTTAGCCCTACAAACAAGCTGCAAGCTATTTACAATTCTAAGTTCTTGTGAAAAAACATTAAAAGCATACATCATGATTTAGATACATTTAAGTAAGCTCATAAACTAAGATAAATAACAGTGAGTGAATTAAGTTCTGGACCAAAACATAATTTACTAAAAAGCCTGAGGCACTGAAAGATAGTATGGTAGGTGTGACTGATGTCCCCAATCCATTTGATCCTCTGCATCCCATATGGTCCCCTACTTAATGATTAAACACACGTGGGGCCTGTGAGGGGCGCTAGAGGTAAGGTGTCTGCCTTGCAAGCGCTAGCCAAGGAAGGACCGTGGTTCGATCCCCCGTGTCCCATATGGTCCCCTCAAGCCGGGGCAATTTCTGAGCGAAGAGCCAGGAGTAACCCCTGAGCATCAAACGAGTGTGGCCCAAACCCCCCCCCCCCAAATTTAAACACACGCAAATTATAAATTATGTATCTGTGAAATTTATTTTATATTCTCCAAGAGAGGTAATAAAACAAGAAACTTAAACAACAGATACTTATATAAAAAAAAAAAAACCGTCTTGGATAAAAACAGCAACAACAAAAAAGAACCCCTTCAATTAAAATTTTTCTATAGGAGCTGGAGCAACAGTGAAGTGAGTAGGACATTTGTCTTGCAGGTTCAATCCCTGACATTCCATATGGTCCCCACAAGCCCATTAAGAAATGATTCCTGGGCCCGGAGAGATAGCACAGCGTTTTTTGCCTTGCAAGCAGCTGATCCAGGACCAAAGGTGGTTGGTTCAAATCCCGGTATCCCATATGGTCCCCTGTGCCTGCCAGGAGCTATTTCTGAGCAGACAGCCAGGAGTAACCCCTGAGCACCGCCGGGTGTGGCCCAAAAGCCAAAAAAAAGAAAAAAGAAATGATTTCTGAGCACAAAGCAGGAGTAAACCCTGAGCAGCATCATGTGTGATCCAAAAACAAATTTTTTCCTATTTATGGTTTAATTAAATAGACCATACAAACTGTCTCTAAAACATAAAATTTGAATCCACAGATTTTATATTTCCTTACCGTCCAAGAAAACACTGCCAAAGTGGCCGATTCTGTGTTGCTAAATCAGAATCTTTAGAACCAAACAATTTAGCTAAAAGCCGAACAACAGCTAATCGCTCTTCTCCATCATTGCTCTGCGGGGAAAAGAGAAAATAAAGTAACCTATAGATAAGATTTAAATATTAGTTACAAGAATGATAAATGTAAACCTACTTATTAGCTACGTATTTCCATATTTTTACATATATAAAATGCAAAAATTAATTTGCTTCTACAACTAATCGTTTGTTCTCATATTTCACTTTCCAACTAAAAAATAAGTATGCATATTCCATCCAGTGCTTGCTTACAACTAAAATAATGATATCCACTGAATTCCCAACAAAGAAAAAATTTCTGTAATTGTTACTCTATGATTCCTTTTATGAGAAATCTTTCCTGCAATTGTCAAGATAAAAAATATAAATTTTCATTAGGAACATCAAACTTCCTGGAGAAATAAAACTGAAGATCGTTATTATTTAGAAAAACTTATTAATAGAAGAATCTTAAGAGGATTTAACATGTCAAATGAACCAAATAAGACAAATACACAGTAATTGGGACATAGAGATAGTCAGCTGGGTTTATTCAATCCCTGGTAGCCCACATAGAGTAATTCTAGAGTAAGAGCTAAGAATAACCTCTGAACATTGCAAAAGCAAACAAAAAAAGAAATTTGTGGATCCATAAAGTATGTATAGTAGTATGTCTAGAAGAGAATACAGCCAAACAGCTACCCTGAAAAAGAAAATAAACACAGGCCGGAGAGATAGGACAGTGGCAGGACAGTTGCCTTGCATGCAGGAGATCCAGGACGAACAGTGGCTTGAATCCCTGCATCCCATATGGTCGCCCATGCCAATCAGGAGCGATTTCTGAGTGCAGAGCAAGGGAGTAGTGACCCCTGACAACCCCCTGCTGGGTGTGACACCAAACCAAAAACAAACAAACACGAAAAACCCCAAACATTTAAATTATTCTCAGAGAATGAAAACTAAAACTCTTACTCTGAAATTTACGACTACATGGATCAGATATATAACAAAAAAGCATAAAATAATCTAGTCTATCTGCTTAGCATATACTGCTAACTCAAAAAAGGCAAACCCCTGTGAAACAAAAAGTACCTAAACTACTCTGAATCTCAGTTTCTTAATTTGTGATGAGAAACACTGGTACAAGTTAAGATTACAATTAGAATACAAGTGATGCCTGTTGTAAGGCAATAAACACAATATTCCTTAAGATTATATTATTAGTGCTGCATAAAATCTTCAAAATGGCATTGTTCTGTAGAAACATAAAAAAAATATGGAGTAATAGCACAGCAGTAGGGCAATTTGCCTTGTACATGGCCGACCTGGGACAAACTTGGGTTCAATCCCTGGTATCCCACATAGTCCCCCAATCCTGTTAGGAGCGATCTCTGAGTGCAGTCAGGAATAACTCCGGAGAGCCACCAAGTGTGGATCCAAAACCAACCCCTGCCTTGCATAATATATATATTGAAACTGCAGATAAGACACTTGTCTTGGGGCTAGAGAGACAGTATGGAGTCAGGGCATTTGCCTTGCATGCAGAAGGATGATGGTTCAAATCCCGGCAACCCATATGGTCCCCCGAGCCTACCAGGTGTGACCCAAAAGAAACAAAAACAAAACAAATAAACAAACAAACAAAAACACTTGTCCTGCACAAATTCAATCTTCAATCCAGGACAGACGGTGGTTTGAATCCGAGCATTCCTATGATCCACTGAACACTACCAGGAATGATCCCTGAGCTCAAAGCCAGAAATTAGTCCTGAGGACCATTTAAGATACTCAACCAAAAAGCATTATATAATTACAAAGTATTTATAGCAAATGAAAGTGACATCTTTCTAATTTCAAAAAGAACAATGTGTCAAGATTTTCTAATCTTCTGAAAAGTTATAAATTCCTTGCTGAACTGGATATAAAGATTTGTACTGCAAAAATTTTGTCCTTTATATATAGATGAGACATATTGTGCAATCAATAACTTTGATCAATTGCTTGAAATCATCCAATGTTTGCAAACATATTTGTATGCATGTTAATGTCAACATCCATTATACTTAGAACATATTATAAGCTCCAGGCGCCAGAGAGATAATACAATAGGTAGGACTTTGCCTTGCACAGGGCTGACCCAGGTTTGATCCAGGCATCCTATATAGTCCACCAAGCCAGGAGCAACCTGAGCGCTGCTGGGTATGGCCCAAAGAACCCGCCCCCCCAAAAAAGGGGGGGGGGCTCCTAGAATGTCATTTTGTATTTATTAGATATTAAGAACTATTTATTTTTGGTTTTTGGGTCACACCCAGTGGTGCTCAGGGGTTACTCCTGGCTCTGTGCTCAGAAATCGCTGCTGGTAGGCATGGGGAACCATATGGAATATCGGGATTCAAACCACCGTCTGTCCTAGGCCGGCTGTGTGCAAGGCAAACTGCTGTGCTATCTCTCCGGCCCCTATAAAGAACTATTTAAGTTTTGCACTACAAATTAATTTAGATAAGATCAATAGTTCTAATTTTTTTAAGGTATGACTTAATAAGAAGTTAAATGAACTGAAAATTTACTTTTACTATGTGACATATTTTTACTCAAAATGAAGGGGTTAACATTTACACTCAACTCTTACCTTCAGTTTGAATTCAAGTTGCGGCATGACAGATAATAACAAATGAGGATCTATAGCAAAAAGTTCCTGAATCAGATCAAACACATGTTCTGACAAATCACTTACTGATGATTTTCCCAGCACCAGGACTTGATTGAAGAACTATCAAACATAGAAAAAAGGTTTATTTAATCTAAAAACATGATTAAATTTTTAACTTGTTACAATGAGTAAAGTGTTCACCTTGCACATGGTGTCCCTGGGTTAGATCCCTGGTATTCCATATTGTCAACCAAGCAAAATTAGGAGTGACTGCTAAGTATGACCACTCTCTCTACCCCAAAAAAGAGAGGGAGAGAGGGAGAAGAGGATGGAAAGTGAGGAGAGAAGGTAAAAAAGAGGGAAGAGAATGAGAGAAGGAAGGACATGGGAAACCTTTAAATACTGAGTTACAAATGTAAGGATTTGACCATTTAAAATTAGCATGTCAAATTATTATATTTCATTAAAATAAAAGATAATTTACTTAATTAGAATTGCATAGCAAAATTTCCTTAGCATAAAACCAAACTTAGGTCTGAATCTAATTTTTTCATGTTTAACAAGTTACATTTAGATGTCGTTCCCTCCCCCCCCCAGTTTTTAGGCCACACCTAGTGATGCTCAGGGGTTACTACTGGCTATGTGTTCAGAAATTGCTCTTGGCTTGGGATGCTGGGGATATACAAGTCAAACACTCTACAACTGCGCTATTGCTCCGGCCCCTAGGTGATTTTCTGGGGGTAGAAGGTGGGGACTGTTGAGGTCATAACCAACAATGCTCAGTGGTTACTTGTGGATCTGTGCTTAGGCATCACTCCTGGGTATAATGTATTATGCCTAGAGATTAAACATCAGTGCCTTTATGCATGATCACAATTACAGGATTGAGGGTGTCAGCTGTGGATTTGTGATATATTGAATATACTATAGTCTTTTTTTTTTTTTGCTGCTTTTAAAAAAATTAATCATAAATAGATGTTAGATCTTGTTGAGTATTTTGTTATCAAGTAATATGATCAAATAAAATTTGCATTTTCTTATGACTGACTTGAATATACCGACCATCACTGACTATCTGGAATAAATCTCAGTTTATAATGAGCATGATTTTGGGGAGGAGTCACACCCAGTAGAGCCAGGGGTTACTCCTGGCTCTGCACTTAGAAATTACTCCTTGCAGGGGCCGGAGAGATAGCATGGAGGTAAGGTGTTTGCCTTTCATGCAGGAGGTCATCGGTTTGAATCCCGGCGTCCCATATGGTCCCCCGTGCCTTACAGGAACAATTTCTGAGCAGACAGCCAGGAGTGACCCCTGAGCACTGCCGGGTGTGACCCAAAAACCAAAAACAACAAAAAAAAAGAAATTACTCCTTGCAGGCTTGAAGGACCATATGAGATGCTGGGGATTGAACTTGAATTGGCCACACATAAGGAAAATGCCCTACTAGTTGTGCTACTGCTTCAGCCCAATGGGCAATGACTCTCAAGACATATTGTTGAATTCAGTTCACTAAGATTTCATTGATGATTGATGTTATAATTATGTTCATCAGATATTGATCTGCTAAGATTCCTTTAATTTTGCCTTAATAGTTCAGAATATATATATTTTAGTTTTTAGGTCACACTTGGCAGTGTTCAGGGGTTACTCCTGGCTCTAAGCTCAGAAATCGCTCCTGGCAGGCTCGGGGGACTATAAGGGATGCTGGGATTGAACCCGGGCCGGCTGAGTGCTAAGCAAGTGCCCCTTACCTGCTGTATTGCACTGGATGTCAGGATTTCAATTTTTTATATCCATTTCTTATAGGTTCTTGAATTTCATAGCATAAAATTATAGTAAAATTGTAGAATTTTGTGAACTTCTGTAATACCAGTTGTAAATTTCCATTTTATTTTTTATCCTATTATCTTCATATATTTGCTTCTTCCAATATACATATCTATTTTATGCACTGCTCTAGTTCTAACTGCCTCTTCATGATTGTGTCTTATGTTTCACTTGAGATTATCTTTAGTTTTACTTAACCTCTCAATCTGTAACCTATCTCAAGTTTAAACCAAGTAAGTCTCATTTGCACCACCCAGTAATTTTTGTTTGTTGTTTTGGGTCAAACCCAGTGGCGCTCAGAAATTGCTCCTGGCAGGCTGGGAAAACCATATGGAATGCAGGGATTCGAACCCTGTCTGTCCTGTGTTTGCCGCATGCAAGTCAAATGCTTTACCATTATGCTATCACTCGGTCCCAACCATCCAGTATTTTTTCCCCTTATTTCATGCTTTTGGTATCTTTCTATCCCAAGAGGGGGAAAAAAATCTATCTGTATGGGTAATTTTGTGAATGACTTTAGGGCATTTTGGGTTGAAATGAGAAACTTTCTGTCCCCAAACACCAATGGTGTGATCCAAACCCTCTTTCCACATAAAAAAGAATTTCATATTTGATCATATACAGATCTCTCACTTCTTTTATTTATCTGTTTAAATAGACAAATTTTAATATAAATATAGTAACAAATATAAAACAATGTAAAACATTAGTACAATGAAATCAGAAATTAGACAATTATAAAATAAACAGACAAAAATACATACATTGGCAATGCATGCCTCAATAGTCTGAACTGTCCTTTTCAATAGGACTTTCGCAAGGTCAAAGGATTGTTTATTTAAATTCTGAAAAACAAAAATATGTAAATTAGAAATGCATCTGTAAATGTGTGTGTGTGTGTGTGTGTGTGTGTGTGTGTGTGTGTGTGTACGCACACACTCGTGGCTCTGTGCTCAGAAATTGCTCCAGGTAGGCACGGGGTCCATATGGGACGCCAGGATTTGAACCAACCACCTTGGGTCCTGGATTGGCTGCTTGCAAGGCAAATACCGCTGTGCTATCTCTCCGGTCCCTTAAATGTAGAAATTACAAACAGTGATGAATCAAAATTAAAATGTATTTTTTTCTACAAAATTCCAATTTTCTATTTGTTTTTTATTAGATTCAAATGGATACACAAAGCTTTTCACAGTTGTTATTTTTTCAGGAAATTATACCTATGTATTATAAATACAAATCCATACCCACAGCCACCCTTCTCTAATTCACTAAGCTTATTATTTCCTTGTTTAATTAGCTCTGAAATGTAGTACATCTGGAACATTCAAAGTAAAATTCTCAACTTTTTTTTTTGTTTTTGGGTCACATCCAGCAGTTCTCAGAAGTTACTCCTGGCTCTATGCTCAGAAATAACCCCTGGCAGGCACAGGAGACCATATGGGATGCCAGGATTCAAACCACTTTTTGTCCTGTGTTGGTCGCATGCAAGGCAAACGCCTTACCACTGTGCTATTACTCTGGCCCCTCCAATATTTCCAATTAAAGGAACATAATTAAGGGTCAAAAGATTACAGAACTCCTTAAAAAATCCTTTAGAACAGTCTATCTACTAACAACTATACTTTGATGTTTTGGACCAAACCCAGATTCATTCACCATGATCTAAACATTTTCCCCTAAAAATAGCTAGAAACTCCAACACACCAAGTTGGTGGTCAGCAGCTTCTATATGCAGTGAAATCATGTTTTTTTTTCTTCTTCTCTGTGAACCTTGTGGTTCCTGCAGTAATTACACAATCTACAAAGTGTGAAAGCAGTGATTAACAAAATTGTAATAAACATAACTGTTTTCAAATAAAATAAGCAATGGGTTAGAGATTGGGTTCATAAGTGGGACTGGAGAGACAGCATGGAGGTAAGGCAAATGCCTTACAAATGCCTTGCGTGCGGAAGAACAGTGATTCGAATCCTGGCATCCCATATGGTCCCCTGAGCCTGCCAGGACCAATTTCTGAGCATAGTCAGGAGTAACCCCTGAGCGCTGCCCAGTGTTACTGTCCCCCCCCCCCCCCAACAGATTGGGTTCATAAAATAATTTCCTGATCTTTGCTCCAGGCTGTTCTTAATTGAGCTGGTAAAGACACAAGACTAATAAAAATTAAGACAACCTTTGTATTGTCATAAATGATTTATTTCCTACTTATAAAGATATTCAACTATAATATAAATACCAAATACATTTATTAATTCTTTCAATTTTTCTTGCTTATTGCACATGACACATAACCACCCTCTTCCATAATCAAATTTGACTAGTCAATAGATACATCTATATAAAATTCAAATAACAGAGTCAGAAGAAGCTATCAATAATTACATCTTAACATAAGTAAACAGATACACACTATTCACCTAACATCTGCTAATAGGTCACAGAAACGAACACGAAGTAAATGTAAGTGATGGGAAAGGCCCAAGTGAAGTCAAGTGGTAGAGCTAAGTACTTGAGTTCTTCAGGAGGACCTAGCACAGATAAATAGAAAAGGGAAAGTTCTAAGTGCTGAATCATCCTTCTCTTCCTAATATTCCTAACAAGTGAAGCCGAAGCGGTGGTGCAGTGATAGGGCATTTGCCTTGAACCTGGCTGACCTAGGACAACCATGGTTCGATCCCCTTTAATTCATATGGTCACCTAAGCCAGGAATGATTTCTGAGTGCAGGCCAGGAGTAACCCCTGAGCATCACCTGTGTGACCCCCATCAATATTCCTAATAAGTATAACTTCTTTTTTTGATTGTTGAGCCACACCTGGCAATGCTCAGGGGTTACTCCTGGCAGTGCTCTCAGAAATTCTCCTGGCTTGGGGGACCACATGGAATGCCTGGGGATTGAACAATGTTGTCCTAGGTCAGCCAGTGCAAGGCAAACGCCTTATCACTGTCCTACTGCTCTGGCCCTGTAACTTCTTTCTTTCTTTTTTTTTTTTGGTTTTTGGGCCACACCCGGTGACACTCAGGGGTCACTCCTGGCTATGTGCTCAGAAATCGCTCCTGGCTCAGGGGACCACATAGGATGCCGGGGATCAAACCCAAGTCTGTCCTGGGTTAGCCACATGCCAGGCAAATACCCTACCGCTGTGCTATTGCCCCAGCCCCAAGATCAATTATCGTAAAAAACTTATTACTTCCACAAGAAATATTTTATAAGTTAAATGGGTCCAGAGAGGGAGCACAGCAGCATTTGCCTTGCAAGCAGCCAATCCAGTACCTAAGGTGGTTGGTTCGAATCCCGGTGTCCCATATGGTCCCCCATGCCTGCCAGGAGCTATTTCTGAGCAGATTGCCAAGAGTAACACCTGAGCACCGCCGGGTGTGACCCAAAAACAAAACAAAACAAAAAAACCCAAAAAAGTTAAATATAGAAATACCTTTAAATACTTAGTGTTTTCATGTTATACACACCTTATGTGCAGGAATGAGATTAATAAGAATGGAATCCAATAATTCTTGAGAAACTCCATCGCCTTCCATGATGATAGAACTCATCAAGTCTAGCATGTGCATTTGTACCTTCTTATTGTGGCTATTGCTTAAAAACGAGAGAGAAGGTCAAAGAAGAAAGGATAAAAATTTAGGCTTATTATAGAAAATCAAAGAACTCAGTTTTCAAAACAACTATCTGAGATATAAGAGAATTTTCACTTCAAGGAACCATTCCAACAATAATATAGATATGCTGATTGCTCTATTTGTTTTCTCTATTAAGGAAGCTCTAGGACATTGTCTTTAAAATAATTTAAACCATATAGGATTTAAAGACTGAAAGGTTATTTTTGCTTACATGTCCCTAAGAAAAGCTTATAAAATTAAGGAAACAAATGTGATTGGGAAGTTTTTCATTCCACTATCTCCCTCCCTCCCTCCCTCCCTCCCTCCCTCCCTCCCTCCCTCCCTCCCTTCCTTCCTTCCTTCCTTCCTTCCTTCCTTCCTTCCTTCCTCCTTCCTTCCTTCCTTCCTTCCTTCCTTCCTTCCTTCCCTCCTTCCCTCCCTCCCTCATTCCACTAACTCACTCCTTCTTCCTTCCTTCCTTCCTTCCTTCCTTCCTTCCTTCCTTCCTTCCTTCCTTCCTTCCTTCCTTCCTTCCTTCCTTCCTTCCTTCCTTCCTTCCTTCCCTCCCTCCCTCCCTCCCTCCCTTCCCTCCTTCCTTCCTTCCTTCCTTTTATTTATTTATTTTTTTTGTGGTTTTTGGGTCACACCCGGCAGTGCTCAGGGGTTATTCCTGGCTCCATGCTCAGAAATTGCTCCTGGCAGGCACGGGGGACTATATGGGACGCCAGGATTTGAACTGATGACCTTCTGCATGAAAGGCAAACGCCTTTACCTCCATGCTATCTCTCCGGCCCCTCCACTAACTTTTTCTTTGCAAAAAATCGCTTGAATCTCCAATCAGTGCTCAGTAGGCTGGGAGGTGGATCATGTGGCCTCATGGAATTTTAGATTGGTAGCAAATGGTAATTTAGTGCGAGGGACCAAGAATATACTGCAGTTCAGGAAGTATGGTACCAGTCAGTAATTACCCTGGCCACCAGGTTGTATACAAAGACCTTCAGAGCTACACTCCACAATGCTTGGGAAACCATGACTGATGACAGGCATTCACTGATTGAGTTTGGCTGAAAGCAAGGCATGCACATGAAGTCTATTATTCTCTACAAACACTCCTGACCTTTTTATATTTTAATGCATTCCTCTATAAGTTTAGTTCACTAATATTAAATTTCATAAGTTTGAGATAAATGCTTAACAGGATTTATGACTAAAAATTTTGAATAAACATCATTCTCATCTCTCACAGAATTCAAACAATTTCTAAGCGAAGAGCCAGGAGTACCCAAGTGCTGCCAGGTGTGACCAACCCCCAAATAAATGCTTCCTTGGGACAGATACAATACAGCGAATAGCAGGTTTGTTTGCATGCAATTGACCCGGGTTTGGTTTGGGATCTCCAGCATCCTATACAGTCCCCTGAGCACCTGATTCCTGACTGCAGAGTCAGGAGTAATAGCTATGTGTGACCCCAAAACAAAACAAAAACCACATAGACCCAACTTTGTTTACTATGTAACAAAATACTGGATGGAAATAAATATGTAGTCTTTTTTCTTTAGTAAAGTAAATTAAATTCTCCCTTGGGAAACCACCACACTCATCATTAGTTTCCTCACATCTTAAAGGACAAAACAAATACTCAACATTTTTTGTCTATTTTTTACTTTCAAAGTGAAGTTTAGTCACCAGAGGGATAAGGGTGCTTGCCTTACAACTTGGCCAACCCTGGATCAATCCCTAGCATTCTACATGGTCCCTCAGTACTGACAGGAATGATCCCTGAGTGCAGATGCATGAATGAGTACTGAGAATTGGTAAGTATGGCCCCTAAAACCAAAACAAGCAAGTTAATTAAAAATAAAACAAGAAAGTGGGCTGGAGAGAGAGCACAGCGATAGGGCTTGCATACAGCCAATCTAGTGGTTTGATTCCTGGCATCGCAAATGGTTCCTGGAGACTGCCAGGAGCAATTTCTGAGCACATAGCCAGGAATAACCCCTGAGCGTTGTTGGATGTGACCCAAAAACAAAACAAACAAACAAAAAAAAGTACAAAAGTTAGTGTGTTATTATGCCCCCAAACTTTTAATAATGCTACTTAATAAAATTGAGAATTCCCTGCTTATAATTTTGTAAGTCATTATTTATGATCTTATACTATTTATTTGTAAAGAGTCCAAGAATATAGTCAAAGATTTAATATAATTCAAATAATTTAAATGGGAACATTTAGTCAAAGGCAGTGTTCAGGCAATAGAATTTTAATTTTCCTCCTTATATTATCTCCTAAGGAAAACTGTTTGTTTTTGGCCACACCCAGCGGCGCTCAGTAGTTACTCCTATCTCTGTGGTCAGAAATTGCTCTTGGCTGGCTTGGGGGGCCATATGGGATGCCAGAGATCAAACCAGGGTAGATCACAAGTATGTAATGTGCAAGGCAAACACCCTACCGATGTGCTATCATTTCAACCCCAGGAAAACCTTTTTTTTTTTTTGGTTTTTGGGCCACACCCGGCATTGCTCAGGGGTTACTCCTTGCTGTGTACTCCGAAATAGCTCCTGGCAGGCATGGGGGACCATATGGGACACCGGGATTCGAGCCAACCACCTTAGGTCCTGGATCGGCTGCTTGCAAGGCAAACGCCGCTGTGCTATCTCTCCGGGCCCAGGAAGACATTTTTTAAACACTTATAAACAGTCTTGATATATAATCTATGGCAGTTCTATATACATTGAAAAAGACAAATGTTTAAAAATTAACTTACTTGATCACTGAGAAGAGAGTTCTAAAAAGTTGAATAAAAATTTCATTGCAATCTTCCAATTCAAAGCAGATATTATATGATTTGACCCAAGCTAAATTCTTAAACAAATAAAAAGTTATTCACAAATACATATAAAGGTAAATTCAGGATAAAATTGTAATCTTTAACTTAATTTTTATAATTAGAAGACTAAAACTACAAAAATCTGACAGAAAAATCACATTTCTTTTCCATCTACTTTGACCTTTACAAAGAAACACACTGATATAGCTCTTTGCTAATTGAAAACTCAAGGCAGGAGGGGCCAGAGAGATGACCTGGAGGTAAGGCATTTGCCTTTCATGCATAAGGACGGTGGTGCAAATCCAAGCATCCCATATGGTCCCCTGTGCCTGCCAGATGTGACCCAAAAACCAAAAACAAACAAACAAGCGAACAAAAAAAAATCCCACAAAAACTCAAGGCAGGGAATGTGGCTCAGTGGTTTAGCATATGCCTTGCAATAATGCCAATAATCAGTTCAGGATAGAAATAAATAAATGAACAAACAAAAACTCTAAAAAATTAATAGATGTACATGCAATAGAATTCTGTATTGAATTATAAAAAGAAAACCAGCAAGAGAAAAATTAAGTTTCAAATTATGTAAAGAGACAGGCAATATCATATGTTAATTAACACACTTGATTGTGTGACCTGAGTTTTATCCTTGGTGCCACATATGATAGATATCCAAGCCAAACCAGGAGTAATCCTGAAGCAGTATTAAAATTAAGCCAAGCTGGGGCCAGTGAGGTGGCGCTAGAGGTAAGGTGTCTGTCTTGCAAGCGCTAGCCAAGGAAAGACCAAGGGGGAGGCGTCCCATCTGGTCCCCCCAAGCCAGGGGCAATTTCTGAGCACTTAGCCAGGAGTAACCCCTGAGCATCAAATGGGTGTGGCCCCCAAAACAAAATTAAGCCAAGCTTTGCACATGGAAGATTATGCCTACACCCTGGCAGCCCCCCAAAATAAATAAGAAAAAATTTAAATAAAATTTCCCAGTAAAATAAAACACTTATCTTTTTTGGGGTTATTGCTCCTGGCAGGCTTGGGGGAATATAAGCGATGCAGGGGATTGAAACCGGGTCAGCTGTGCGCAAGGCAAATGCCTTACTGCTGTGCTATCAGTCCAGCCCCTACTTTATTTAAGGAATAATAAAAAGGTTGTATCTCGGGGCTGGAGAGATAGCATGGAGGTAGAGCATTTGTCTTGCATGTGGAAGGATGGTGGTCCTGGCATCCCATATTGTCCGCCGAGCCTGCCAGGAGCAGTTTCTGAGCATAGAGCTAGGAATAATAACACCTGAGCGGGTGGTGACCCCCCCCCCCAAAAAAAAAAACAACAACAAAAACAACAAAGGTTGTATCTTCCTTATGAAACATTTTAAAAAATTGTGGTCTGAAACATAAAGATTCATTTTACATTATAAAATAAAATTACACAAGACAGGCTTGAGTGGTGTAACCCCAAGCAGAGTTAATAAACTCAAAACCAGGGCCAGAAAGATAGCATGGAGTTAAGGCGTTTGCCTTTCATGCAGGAGTCATCAGTTTGAATCCCGGCGTCCCATATGGTCCCCCGTGCCTGCCAGGAGCAATTTCTGAGCATGGAGCCATGAATGACCCCTGAGCACTGCCAGGTGTGACCCAAAAACAACAACAACAAAAAAAAAAAAGTAAAAAAAAAAAACAAAACAAAAAACTCAAAACCAAAATAAATTAATTTACTATTTATAAATATGTATACGATAGACCTCCATATTGTACTATATTGTACATACAACAGAAAACATGCATAATGATTACTTAATAGTGTACATTCATTAAAAGGGAAGAAAATCTTACCTCTAATAAATAAAAGTATCTATTAAACTGCGGGCTCTTTGTATCCTCTAAACCTTTTAATTGCCTGGTAATAAACAAAAATATGTCCTGTGGAAAGAGATAAAATATATTAGACAAATTGTTTACCATTCTCTTTATTTTGTTTTTGGACCACACTCGGTGATGCTCAGGGGTTACTCCTAGCTATGCACTCAGAAATTGCTCCTGGCTTGGGGTACCATATGGGATGCTGGGGAATCTAACCACTGTCTGTCCTAGGCTAGCACATGCAAGGCAGATGCCTTACCGCTTGTGCCACCACTCTGGCCCCATGTTTACCATTCTTAATAATATACTGACCTTCTTTTTTTTTTTTTTTGGCCACACCCGGTGACGCTCAGGGGTTACTCCTGGCTATGCGCTCAGAAGTCGCTCCTGGCTTGGGGGACCATATGGGACGCCGGGGGATCGAACCGCGGTCCGTCTCCTAGGCTAGTGCAGGTAAGGCAGGCACCTCACCTCGAGCGCCACCGCCCGGCCCCGGATATTACCATCTTTTTTAAAAAAGACCTTCAAGAGGCTTTTTTTCTCCCAGAAAATTGGAAGGTAGAATTGTAAATTCATTGGACTTATTTTATAATGGTGTACCTCAGCAGCTGCCTTTCAATTGATGCTGACCTTCTACAACTTAAAAAAGAAAATTCTTGTGGGCCAGAATGATCACACAACAACAGGGAGTTTTGCCTTGCATGCGACTGACTCAAGACAGACCTAGGTTTGATCCCTGGTATCTCATATGGTCTCCCAAGCTTGCCAGGAGTGATTTCTTTTTTTGTTTTGTTTTGTTTTTGGGTCACACCCGGCAGCACTCAGGTGTTACTCCTGGCTCTATGCTCAGAAATTGCTCCTGGCAGGCTCGGAGGATCATATGGGATGCTGGGATTCGAACCACCATCCTTCTACATGCAAGGCAAATGCCCTACCTTCATGCTATCTCTCCATCCCTGCCAGGAGTGATTTCTGAGCGCAGAGCCAGGAGTAGCCTAAGCACCGCTGGGTGTAGCTCAACCCCTCCAAAATATAGAACGAAAAAAAAATTTCTTCTGCAGCCAAATGACTTGAAACAAGTCTAGTTCATTGCTTATAATACCTACAAACGAGTAAATTGCAAAATCATACTATCTGGGGAAAAATTATTACTGCTATAATGTTTTCTTATTCTAGGAAAAATCATTTTTAATAAATAATTTAAAAGAATCATCATGAGGGGCCAGCACGGTGGCACTAGAGGTAATGCCTGCTTTAGCCTAGGATGGACTTCGGTTCAATCCCCGGCATCCCATATGGTCCCCCAAGACAGGAGCGATTTCTGAGCGCATAGCCAGGAGTAACCCCTGAGTGTCACCGGGTGTGGCCCAAAAACCAACCAAACAAACAAACAAAACAAAATCATGAAATAGAATCAAAGTTGTTCATGATTGAGTTTGTCAAAATGTGCAATACCCAATCCTTTCACCAGTATACATTTCCTGTCAATAATGTCCTCAACTTCACTCTCCCCCTCCTCTGCCTCTATTTTCTTTTTCTTTTAGACATTGTGGTTTGCAGTACTGTTACTAAAAGGGTATCAGGTACATCATCTTATCTCTTTTCAGCACCCAGTTCTTCTCCAGAGTGATCATTTCCAACTATCACTGTCATAATGGTCCCTTCTCTGCCCTAACTGCACTCCTCCGCTGTGGCAAGCTTCTGATTATGGATGAGTCCTCTTGGCCCTTGTCTCTATTGTCTTTGGATATTACCATCTTTTTTTTTTTTTTTTTTGGTTTTTTGGACCACACCCGTTTGATTTCAGGGGGTACTCCTGGCTAAGCGGTCAGAAATTGCCCCTGGCTTCGGGGGAACCATATGGGACGCTGGGGGATCGAACCTCGGTCCTTCCTTGGCTAGAGCTAGCAAGGCAGACACCTTACTCTAGCGCCACCTCACCGGCCCCGGATATTACCATCTTTTTTAAAAAAGACCTTCAAGAGGCTTTTTTTCTCCCAGAAAATTGGAAGGTAGAATTGTAAATTCATTGGACTTATTTTATAATGGTGTACCTCAGCAGCTGCCTTTCAATTGATGCCAAGTCCTTACTGAGTTTATACTTGAATAGTAAATATGTCTTCTGAGTTTTACAGTGTCTTAAGCTCAATGCACACTTTTTCTTATTTTCCCACCCTTCCTTGTTTGTAGTTCATTAAGCCATTCTATTACAAAATATATATATATTCCACAAATGAGTTTGATCACTCTATGTCTATCCTTATCCCTCTGATTCATTTTGCTCAGCATAATACTCCATATCCAACCATGTGTAAGTGAATTTCATGACTTCATTTTTCCTAACAACTGTGTAGTTTTCCATTGTGTAGATAATGTAACACAGTTTGCTTAACCATTCATTTGTTTTTGGGCCCTTGGGTTGTTTCTCAAGTAGATTCACAGTAGATTCTGGCTATTGTAAATAGTGCTACAATGAACATAGCAACAGGACACAGAAGGGAGAAAACTATTTCTTGCTATTCTGTTTTACTACAACACCTCCATTTTATACTCACTAGTCATCTTGCAGTATGGCAATAATATTTATTTTAAGGAACTGAATATGAGCCCATTTCAATGTCCTCAGTCATTTTTTGCCTAGTTTTGAAGCTGATGTGAGTACAAATTTGCTTAGAATAAACCATTCAGACTAATATGAGGGCTGTATTTTTTTTTGGTGGTTTTTGGGTCACACCCGGCAATGCTCAGGGGTTATTTCTGGCTTCAGGCTCAGAAATTGCTCCTGGCAGGCACGGGGGACTATATGGGACGCCAGGATTCGAACCGATGACCTCCTGCATGAAAGGCAAACGCGATCTCTCTGGCCCCAAGGGCTGTATTTTTCATTACAAGTATTCCATTTTTCAAAAAACTTCCCCTAAATAGTACTGACATGGATATATTTTAGGATTAAAAAATGAAGGTAGGTCTGGAGTAAAGATAGTCCAGTAGTAAGCAGGGCACTTGCTTTGCATGCAGCAGGCCTGGTTTTGATTCCTGGCACTCCATATGGTCCTGTGAGCACTGCCAGGAGTTATTCCTGAGCATTGCCAGGTATGTTTCCCTAGGACCCTCCATAAAGACATTCAAAGCTGGAATGATAATATACTGTGTAAGATGTTCGCCTTAAAAGCACTGGACCTGCGTTTGATCCCTCGCCTCGCAAAAAATATGGTCCCTTGAGCCTCACTGGGAGCAATCGCTGAGCACTGAAATAGGATTAACAATTGAGCACTGCCATGTATAGTAATGTATAGTAGTACCCCTCCAAACAAGAAATTATTGAAAATATAGAATCAATTTGAAATCACGTCAAAAAAGCTTTTCAGTTTAAATAAAAATAGGGGGCCAGAGAGATAGCATGGAGGTAGGGCGTTTGCCTTGCATGCAGAAGGATGGTGGTTCGAATCCTGGCATCCCATATGGTACCCCGAGCCTGCCAGGAGCGATTTCTGAGCGTAGAGCCAGGAGTAATCTCTGAGTGCTGCCGGGTGTGACTCAAAAACCAAAAAAAAAAAAAAATAACCCACAAAGTTGAGTATATAGTTTTGTGTTTAGAAAGTGTTCTGTGAAGCTAGAGAGTGTATAGTGCCTTGCATGCATCTGACCCAAGTTTGATCCCCAGTACTCCCTATGGTTCCCCAAGCCTTTCAAGAGTGATCCCTGAGCAGAGAACCAAGAATAAACCCTGAGTGTATGCTGGCTATATCCCCAAAACAAAACACAAAACAAAGAGTTTGCAAGAGAAAATAGTTAAATGATATAGTTTTGTTTTCAATTCAATCAACTGCGTTTTTTGATGGCTCTTATGAAGGTTAGATATGAGCAAACAAAAGCTTTAATCGTACATTTCGAGGCCTTCATAAATGTCTTTTTTCTCCAATACTCTGGATGTTAGCTGAATAAATTAGTTTGTTTGCAATTTATGATTTTCTTACAGTGACAAGAATATTAAGAAATCTAGGGGCTGGCGAGATAGCATGGAGGTAAGGCATTTGCCTTCCATGCAGAGAAGGATGGTGGTTTGAATCCCGGCATCCCATATGGTCCTCCGTGCCTGCCAGGGGCGATTTCTGAGCATAGAGCCGGGAGTATCCCCTGAGCACTGCTGGTGTGACCCAAAAACCAAAACCAAAACCAAAAAATCTATATTCCAAGCTAAACAAAAGTAAGCCAAGTTTATTTTTTGTAAAGACAGAATTTACCTTAAGTTTATCATGGGAAGTATATGGAGCTTCTGGAGCATAGATTCGAAAAATATCAGCCAAACAACACGCTACAAGGAGACGCACATCTTTATTGGGATTCCTGAGGAAAAATTCAGATGCAAGATGCAAGGCTAGTGGGAGATACTGTTGTTTTTCATCTTCTGAATCCTGATCCATATCCATAAAAGTTTTTACTACCATCTGTGAAAACATATTAAAAAAAATATGATCAACTCTTAATACTTAAAAATCAGTGGAATATATACTCATTTTTCATACAGAATATTAATACCAGATATGTTAAGAACTTAGGATTCTCATTGTTTAATATCTGCATCAGGTTAAAAAGTACTTGTTCTTAATGCTGGAGCACATATTTTGTGCATAGAAGACAGACCAGGGTTTAATCCCTGGTACAAGAATGATCACACACACACACACACACACACACACACACACACACACACACACACACACACACAAAGATAGATCCCACAAACAACACTGGTATAACACAAACCAAAAAATTAAAATGTATTGGACATATGTATTGAACATAGTTCAACAGAATGAAATACATGTTTTACATACCAAGAAGTACAAGTTTTTAAAATGCCTAGCCCTGCTTATGACCCTGGGCACCACCAAATCTTAACTGCAAAAAAAAATTAACAAAGCCAAATAAAAGTTGCTGGTCTCCTAAGCAGAAGCAATTCATTTTATAACATCATTATTTTTTGTGCCACACCCAACAATACTCAGGGTTTACTCCAGGCTCTGCATTCAGAAATTACTCCTGGCAGGCGTGGGATGACCATATGGGATTGAACCTCGGTTGGCCACATGAAAGGCCAACACACACAGCCCTATCTGCTGTGCTATCACTAGAGCCTAATTATTTACGTTGCTATCAGAGTAAACTTGATTTGGTTAATTTGTTTTCAAATTTCAATATAGGTTTTGCGATATATGACACAAAGTTATGTTAAAATTTGGGGAGGGGGTCCCACACCGGTGCTCAGGGCTTACTCTTGCCTTTGCGCTCAGAAATCACTCCTGGCAGGCTCGGGGTACTATATGGGATGTAGGGGATCGAACCTCGATTGGCCACATGCAAGGCAAATGCCATTCCCGCAGTGCTACTGCTCCAGCCCCAATGTTTTAAAAGTTGTTCCCAATATATTAAGAGTTGTTAGTCTGATTAAAAGTTTGGACCGGTGGCGGTAGTGGTAAGGTGTCTGTCTGCCTTGCCCGCGCTAGCCTAGGACGAACCGAGGTTCGATCCCCCTGCGTCCCATATGGTCCCCCAAGCTAGGAGTGATTTCTGAGTGCAGGCCAGGAGTTACCCCTGAGTGTCACCAGGTGTGGCCCAAAAACCAAAAATAAATAAATAAAAATAAAAAAAAGTATGAGGACCCCGACCCCCTAACCTGCAGCAGATTATTTAATAGACCCCAGCAGCCTAACACAGAAGGTAATGATGGAGAAGATGGAGGATCCAAGACCAGCTGAAAATCAACAAAGAAGAAACTGTTCTTAGAACTTCTTGCACTTGGGTTACCTCCAAAAAATGAACTTTTTTCTAGGCTAATCTTTTGACTATTTGCATCGGTCATTGTCTTATTACTTAAATTGTGTTTTATCTCTATGTATCATATTGTTTTGTTTTATGCCTTACTACAAACAGCAAACTTTGTATCTAATTTTAATATTTGTTTGCACAATTCTGGGGAAATGCATTTTAGGCCTCATCATCCATCCCCACAACAACTCTAGGGCTCTTTAATTTATATTAAAACAACAAAAGAGTAGTAAGGGGCTGGAGTGAGAGCATAGCATGTAGGGCATTTGCCTTGCACCCTGGCATCCCATATCATCCCCCGAGCCTGCCAGGAGTATAACCCATATAACCTGAGCACTGCTAGGTGTGGCCCAAACATTTAAAACCAAAACCAAAAAAAAAAAAAAAAAAAAAAAGGAAAGAGAGTAAGTCCCAAGTACCAGGGTGTGGCCTAATCCCTCCCTCAAAAAGTATTTTCTGGGGCAGGAGCAATAGCATATTAATAGCATAGTGGTTGGGTGTTTGCCTTGCATGTGGCTGACCCAGGACGGACTTCAGTTCGATCCCAGGCGTCTCATATTGTCCCCCAAGCCAGGAGCGATTTTCTGAGCGCATAGCCAGGAGTAACCCTCAGCATCACTGGCTGTGGCCCAAAAACAAAACAAAACAAAAAGATATTTTCTTCAGTGATGTTTTTATTTTTATTTTTTATTTATTTTGTGGTTTGGGAACTCAGTATACTCAACATTTATTCCAAGTTAGATATATTCAAGGCAAATGCTCTACCCATATACTATTTCTCCAGTACCTTATATACTTTTTTTTTAATTTTTATTTTGATCATAGTGGTTTACATAGTGTTGACAATAATATTTTAGGTACATATTTACATAAAATCAGGGGGGATTCCCATCACCAAATTGTCCTCCCTACACCTCCGTTTCTGTCCTACCTCCCATTTCCTCTTCCCTCACCCCAGGTCGGCTAGAATATGTGGTCCCCTCTGTAACTAACCCACAACTTAGTAGTCTTGCATATACTTTTATATAACAAAAATCCCAAAACTCAATAACTAAAAAAATTCATTATTTTGTTTTGGGGTTATATCCAGATAGTAGTGTTCAAGGTTCATGACTGTTATTCTACGCTTTTAAGTTATCTCCCCAGTCCAAGAATAATGTTATTTTATCACATTTTCTGTGAAGAAAAACTGAAGGGGGGCCTGGAAAGATGATTTTAACTTGAACTCACAAGGTTGGATCAGCGTTACTTATTGAGTTTGCAAGGTGACACCAGGCAGGGGACCACTACGGTGCTGGGATCAAACTAGAGTTGACTGCATGCCAAATATCTTTAGATTGGGGCGGGAGAGATAGCACAGCAATAGGGCCTTTGCCTTGCACGCAGCCGATTCAGGACAAACTGTGGTTCGAATCCCGGCATCCCTATGGTCCTCGTGCCTCCCAGGAGCAATTTCTGAGTGCAGAACCAGGAGAAATCCCTGAGCACAGCCGGGTGTGACCCAAAAACCAAATCCAAAATAAACAAACAAAAAAAACAAAGGTCAGGAAAGACATGAATTGTAGAGTATAAGACCCAGGAGTCAATCACTAGCAAATGTACGCATACATACATGATTGGGTCTACAGTATATTCTTTATAGTTCACTCACACAATTGCTATACTGGTGTTGCATTTTGCACAAGGCCTCAGTTCCTCTTTGTTAGGCCTTCCAAGATAACTGCTGAACCTTTATGGAATGACTGTTTCTATTCTCTGAAATTTTTCCTCCAGAAAATAATTTCCTCCTAAGATCCAGGAGGGCAAGTGCAAAATGAGAACATGAGTAACCTCAAAAGATAGTCATTTCCGGGCCCGGAGAGATAGCACAGCGGCGTTTGCCTTGCAAGCAGCCGATCCAGGACCAAAGGTGGTTGGGTTCGAATCCCGGTGTCCCATATGGTCCCCCGTGCCTGCCAGGAGCTATTTCTGAGTAGACAGCCAGGAGTAACCCCTAAGCATCGCCGGGTGTGGCCCAAAAACAAAACAAAAAACAAACAAAAAAAGAAAGAATATTAGAAACAGACCATGTATATAAACTAACTCTGGAGACTAAGATAGAGATACCTTAGAAAATAATTTAGACTCCCCCTCTGAATTATCAGCTAAATTTAGCTGCAAGAAAAACATCAAATAATACCAATAGAAGACAAAAAACAGGGCCCGGAGAGATAGCACAGCGGTGTTTGCCTTGCAAGCAGCCGATCCAGGACCAAAGGTGGTTGGTTCGAATCCCGGTGTCCCATATGGTCCCCCGTGCCTGCCAGGAGCTATTTCTGAGCAGACAGCCAGGAGTAACCCCTGAGCACCGCCGGTGTGACCCAAAAACCAAAAACCAAAAAAAAAAAAAAAAAAAAAGAAGAAGACAAAAAACACACAAAAGAATTATGACGGAGAGATAGCACAGCAGTGTTTGCCTTGCAAGCAGCCGATCCAGGACCAAAGGTGGTTGGTTCGAATCCCGGTGTCCCATATGGTCCTCCGTGCCTGCCAGGAGCTATTTCGGAGCAGACAGCCAGGAGTAACCCCTGAGCACCACCGGGTGTGGCCCAAAAAAAAAAAAAAAAAAAGTAGAAAGTTAAAAAAATATTAATCATTCGATTGGAAGCAGTGATTTAAGATTAGGAAAGTAAAAACGTGGAAATGGTTTTGTTGCCATTTCAGTTAGTCAGGTTGGTAAATATGGACTACAAGCATTCTGTGTGCATGTGTAATACCAGCAACAACAATTAGTTTTGTAATGATGGAAATGATGAATCTGTTTTGTACTAATATGTTTATTATATAGGTGAGGTTCTAAAGCAAATTGTTATTTATGGCAATGGGAATTTCTAATCATGAGATTAGAGCTAACATCAAGATATACTAGTTATGGGGCCGGAGAGATAGCATGGAGGTAAGGCATGCCTTGCATGCAGAACAGTAGTTTGAATTTCTGAGCATAGAGCCAGGGGTAACCCCTGAGTGCTGCTGGGTGTAACCCAAAAACCAAAACAAGGGGCCGGGCAGTGGCGCTGGAGGTAAGGTGCCTGCCTTACCTGCGCTAGCCTAGGAGACGGACCGCGGTTCGATCCCCCGGCGTCCCATATGGTCCCCCAAGCCAGGAGCGACTTCTGAGCGCATAGCCAGGAGTAACCCCTGAGCGTCACCGGGTGTGGCCCAAAAACCAAAAAAAAAAAAAAAAAAAAGACCAAAACAAAAAAAGAAAAGAAAAGAAAATAGATATCCTACTTAAAAGCTCCAGAATAACTGTCCAATTTCCACCTTTCTGATTAGGGCACAGGAACCAGCTGTGCTCATAGATCAGCTATGTATAAAGTTTTTCGGTAAGAAAGCTGACTCGGGGGAGAGATAGTATGGAGGTAAGGCGTTTGCCTTTCATGCAGAAGGTCATCGGTTCGAATCCCGGGGTCCCATATGGTCCCCCTTGCCTGCCAGGAGCAATTTCTGAGCATGGAGCCAGGAATAACCCCTGAGCACCACCGGGTGTGACCCAAAAACCACCAAAAAAAAAAAAAAAGAAAAAAAAGAAAGAAAGCTGACTCAAAGCACTTTTTACTATTTTCCAAACAGATTTTTAAAACATCGAATTCCCTGGGGCTGGAGAGATGGCATGTAGGTAAGGCATTTGCCTTGTACGCAGAAGGACTGTGGTTCGAATCTGGGCATCCGATATGGTCCTCCAAGCCTGTCACGAGGGATCTCTGAGAGTAGAGCAGGGAGTAACCCCTGAGTGTTGCTGAGTGTGACCCCAAACAAAACACATAAAATTCCCTGATTTTTTTTTTTTTTTTTGGTTTTTGGGCCACACCCAGCGGTGCTCAGGGGTTACTCCTGGCTGTCTGCTCAGAAATAGCTCCTGGCAGGCACGGGGGACAATGTGGGACACCGGGATTCGAACCAACCACCTTTGGTCCTGGATCGGCTGCTTGCAAGGCAAACACTGCTGTGCTATCTCTCCGGGCCCTAATCTGGTTCTTTTAACTTCAGCAAGAGCATAATCAAAGAGGAATTTTTTTTCTCCACGGTGGATAATGCAACAGGGAAAACAGAGTTGCCCAAATATTAAAGAGGTTATTTCTTGGAAAATTCTTATTTGTGTGACATCTGTATTGATTTCAGTGTTACTGATGGTACTGCTATTTGTGAGTCATATTAACATTCTCTCTGTGAAATCATGGTACAGTCACTGCCCAGAGGTACCGAGGACAAAGCTCTATGGTTTCGGCAGATGGCAGATGGTAGGTGGTAAAAATGAATCACGTGTAATGTGGTAGCTAGTGAGTTCTGCTTTCGTTGCACCACTACGTGAAGTACAGTGTTGCTGAAGTGGCAAAAGCTCTTATTTTTAAAGATGCAAAATATTTGTATAATGTAACTTTATGCTTCCAAATAAAAATGTATGTTAGACAGCAAGAAGTGAATACTTTGAGAAACTGAGTTATGTTGAAGTTTTTAAAACAATACACTAAGGAGAAGTGTGGGGAGCTGAGCTGATGGAACCTAGAACTAAAGGGTGTCTCAGAAATCCCTGACCTTGTTACCCACGTGAGCAGGGGCACCCATGCCCTGAGGACAAAGGAAATAGATAAACTCTAAAGTAAATTCAAAGCAGCCCAATACACCCAGCCAGAGAGAAAGTTACCCATATAGAGCAACTTGCCTTTGTGTTAGCAAAAGATTAATGTGTTTACAGCTGATGTTTTATTTATGCTTGCTGAGTAAAATTTATAAGATCCTGTTTGGTAATGTTTTACATGACTCTGCTTTCAGTACAAACATGTGCTCAGGTCTACCTCTTTACCCCTCCCTATTTCCTGCTCCCAGCTTATGCTAATGAGTGCTTGCAAGCTGTAATTGGTGGAAACTTGTAGCACCCCCTATGACGTATTTTGTCTTTAAAAGCTGGTCTCCCTGGGCAATAAATCTTTTTGAACAGTGAGAGTTGTCTAAAGCATCCTCTTTACTAACCTCTTAAGTTTACTTCACAGATGGGATCTGTTCCAGTAAACCCATGAATTACTAGCGACCCTCATTCCCACACCCCCCAAGGTCGGGGGTCCCTCATCGGGGGTCGCAGAGAAGAAATAAATGTGAATCTCTTTGCAATGTATAAGTTGAAGTCAAAGGAGATCCCCAGAAACCTACTGCAGAGTGATTGCATTCTCCCTTCAGCAGAAAACTTTGGATGTGCCATGCAATGGTGTCCGTTTATTAATGATTTGCTCTTTGATAAAAACATAATAAAGACCCCCACCACCCCTGCAATAAAAACTGGGTCACTCTATTGCCCTCTGCACAATAGTCTCTTGTATTCAACTTGGCTGGTTCTCTGGAATTTTTCTACTTTTTAGTATAATTTTGATGACTGAAAACTATCTTGGAGAGAATGGGTCAGGTGCTTTGCCTCCATAGTCTTTTGAAGTGCCTGTATATGAACAAGCAACGGTTTTGTAAAAAAACAACAAAGAAAGAAAGAAAGAAAGAAAGAAAGAAAGAAAGAAAGAAAGAAAGAAAGAAAGAAAGAAAGAAAGAAAGAAAGAAAGAAAGAAAGAAAGAAAGAAAGAAAGAAAGAAAGAAAGAAAGAAAGAAAGAAAGAAAGAAAGAAAGAAAGAAAGAAAGAAAGAAAGAAAGAAAGAAAGAAAGAAAGAAAGAAAGAAAGAAAGAAAGAAAGAAAGAAAGAAAGAAAGAAAGAAAGAAAGAAAGAAAGAAAGAAAGGGGGCCGGAGAGATAGCATGGAGGTAAGGCGTTTGCCTTTCATGCAGGAGGTCATCGGTTCAAAAGAAAGGAAAGAAAGGAAAGAAAGGAAAGAAAGGAAAGAAAGGGGCCGGGAAGGTGGCGCTAGAGATAAGGTGTCTGCCTTGTAAGCGCTACCAAGGAACGGACCGAGGTTCGATCCCCCGGCGTCCCATATGGTCCCCCCAAGCCAGGGGCGATTTCTGAGCACATAGCCAAGAGTAACCCCTGAGCGTCAAACGGGTGTGGCCCAAAAACCAAAAAAAAAAAAAAAAAAAGAAAAAGAAAAAGAAAAAGGAAAGAAAGGAAAGAAAGGGAAGGAAGGAAGGAAGGAAGGAAGGAAGGAAGGAAGGAAGGAAGGAAGGAAGGAAGGAAGAAAGAAAGAAAGAAAGAAAGAAAGAAAGAAAGAAAGAAAGAAAGAAAGAAAGAAAGAAAGAGGGGCCGGGAAGGTGGCGCTGGAGATAAGGTGTCTGCCTTGTAAGCGCTACCAAGGAACGGACCGCGGTTCGATCCCCCGGCGTCCCATATGGTCCCCCCAAGCCAGGGGCGATTTCTGAGCACATAGCCAGGAGTAACCCCTGAGCGTCAAACGGGTGTGGCCCAAAAACCAAAAAAAAAAAAAAAAAAAGAAAGGAAGGAAGGAAGAAAGGAAGGAAGGAAGGAAGGAAGGAAGGAAGGAAGGAAGGAAGGAAGGAAGGAAGGAAGAAAGGAAGAAAGAAAGAAACCCATTCCACTTTTTAAGTATGCTTTGTTTTAAGCTATACAGACACAGTTGTACTTTTGCCAGACTAGACTAGCTGGAATCTTGCAGAAGAGTAAAATAAAAAGACTGGCTAGAAAGAAGTTGAGGCCTCATAGGTCATCTCTCATTTGTAAACTTGTTACTTACTCCTCCCGTTCTTGTCTTTAAGTATGTGTGTTTCCCCCACCCCCGTATGCTTATTTATTTTGTCTCCAGGTAACATTTAAAATGTATAATTAAAGTGAATAAATCTAAAAAGAAAAAATTACAAAGGGGATAGCAGGATGCATGCCTTGGTTCAAGTACCATCAGGAGTAATTTCTTTTTCTTTTTTTTTTGGTTTTTGGGTCACACCTGGCGGTGCTCAGGGGTTACTCCTAGCTCTGCACTCAGAAATCACTCCTGGTACACTCAGGGGACCATATGGGAAAGCAAGGATTTGAACCACCGTCTGTCCTGGATCCGCATGTGTGAGGCTATCTCTCCAGCCCAGGAGTAATTTCTGAGTGCAGTAACCCCTAGGTTACTAGCCAGAAGTAACACCTAAGGGGCCGGAGAGATAGCATGGAGGTAAGGTGTTTGCCTTTCATGCAGGAGGTCATCAGTTCGAATCCGGTGTCCCATATGGTCCCCCGTGCCTGCCAGGAGCAATTTCTGAGCGTGAAGCCAGGAATAACCCCTGAGCACTGCCGGGTGTGACCCAAAAAACACAAAAAAAAAAAAAAAAAAAAGAAGTAATACCTAATCACTAGGTGTTTGCCCCAAACCAAGTAAATAAAAAAAAGTAACAGCAGTAATAAGAACTATTAACATTTACCTAGAATTCATTACATACCAAAACTCTACATGGATTATTTCATTTACTCAAGACGAAGTTTTCAAGAGACAGGTACTAAGTTTAAGGATAAGAAAAGCTGTATGCATGGAGGTAATTTGCCCTTGGTCACAACCCCAGATAAAGTACTGAAGTGGAGAAAATGCTTAAAAAGTCATTTAGGGCTGGAGAGAAAACACAAATGATGGAGACACTTGCCTTCTCTGTAGCCCACACTCTCCTAATCCCAGGCATGGAGCTGAAACAGACCCAAGAACTGTAAAACAGATTATGGTCCAGATTAAAATAATTAAGTTTATCCAAGAATTGTAAGGGTATATTTTGCAACAGTAAAGGGACAGCTCAGTGACAAATTACCTGCCTTCAAAGTTTGATCACGGGGCCGGCAAGATAGCATAGAGGTAAGGTGTTTGCCTTTCATGCAGAAGGTCAATCCCGGCATCCCATATAGTCCTCCGAGCCTGCCAGGAGAGATTTCTGAGCGTGAAGCCAGGAGTAACCCCTGAACACTGCCGGGTGTGACACAAAACAAAACAAAACAAAAACAAAAACAAAAAAAAGCTTGATCACGGGCCGGAGAGACAGCACAGCAGCGTTTGCCTTGCAAGCAGCCGTTCCAGGACCAAAGGTGGTTGTTTTGAATCCCGGTGTTCCATACAGTCCCCTGTGCCTGCCAGGGGCTATTTCTGAGCAGATAGCCAGGAGTAACCCCTGAGCACTGCCGGGTGTGCCCCCCCCCCCCAAAAAAAAAGAATATTTTAAAAAGCTTGAGGGCTGTCGATTGGTCCAGCTTTTTTGGAAAACAATATGTATATTCCTCAAAAAACTAGAAATGAGCTTCAATATGATCAAGTAATACCACTCCTAGGGACATATCCTAAGAGACCAAATATTTTGCTTATACCGGATGGATATAAAAATTATTACCATGCTGAGTGAAATGAGTCAGAGGGATATACAATAATCTTATTTATTTGTGGGATATAAGAAAAACAGATCATATGGTAATAATAATATCCAAAGACAGCCAGAGCAATAGCATAGCAGTAGGGCAATTGCCTTGCAAGAAGCTGACCTGAAATGGATGGGTTCGATTGCTGGCAAATGGCTCAGAGACAATAGAGATGAGGGCCAGGAGGACCAGTCCATGATAGGAAGCTCGCCACTAGTGTAGTAGTACAAGTAGGGTAAAGAAGGGATCACTATGACAATGGTAGTTGTAACTAATCATGACAGGTAAAGAATTGGGTGCTGAACAGAGATAAAGAGATAGGCACAATACCATAATGCAAACCAGTGTCTAAAAGGGAAAATGGGGGAGAGGAGGGAAGGAGGAGGAAAAGGGGGGGATAAAATGCCTACCCCAGAGACAAGCAGGAGGATGAGGGAGAAAAACTGAGGTGGTGGGAAATGTGCAAGACTGAGCCAATCATGAACAACTTTATAACCAGTGTTTAAATAAAAGGGAAAATAAGGTTTTGAGGGCTAAATTGTACAGTGGGGTAAGGTACTTGCCTAGCCAGGAATGACCTAGGTTAAATCCTCAGCTATTTTAATGCCTCCCACCAGTGCTACCAGGAGTGATCCCTTGTGTACAAAGCCAGGGCAGCACTATTCACAATAGCCAAAATCTGGAAAGAATACAAGTGTCCAAGAATAAATGTCTGGATAAACAAACTGGTACAATTACAAATGGAAAGAGAAAAAAAATCAAGAAATTTGCTACTATATGCATAGATCAGGAATGTATTATTCTGACTGAAGTTAGAAGGAGAGGGACAGATATTAGTATGGTCTTTCTCATACCTGGGATATAAAGAAACACAGTAAGAAAATGAACATCCAAAAATTAAAAGAAACTGAACTGGTCATTAGTAGGGAGCTCATCACTATAAGAACTGGAGACCTGAAGGGGAGGTTGGAGAATAGTGAAACACTGAAACAATGATGGAAGGAGACACTGGTGAAGGTATGTTGCTAGACTATTTCATGCATGAAATCCTGCTATTCTCAGTATTATAAATTAAGATGCTTAAAAAGTGTTTTTTCAAAAGAAGAAAAGGAGACGGAGACAGGGCCATAGTATATGGATCGGGCATTTTGCCTTGCACTCTGCTGAGTCAGGCTCATCAGTCCCAGGCACCCCAAACAGTTCTCTGAGCACCACCAAGAATAATTCCTGAGTATTGCTGGGTATGGCCCAAAAGCTAAATGTAAGCAAATCAATAAAACCTTAAAAAGAAGAAAAAATGAAAACAAAAAAGAAATGAAGAAAAACAAAAAATGCTGACAAACTGAGAAAATTACAAATAAATTTCTAAGTATTTTCTGAAAATCCTATCACTTAACTCCTTTTTTTTTTGTTTTGGGGTCACACTTGGCAGCTCTCAGGGATTATTCCTGGCTCTGTGCTCAGAAATTGCTCCTGGCAGGCTCAGGGGACCATATGGGATGCCGGGATTTGATCCACCGTCCTTCTACATGCAAGGCAAACAAACGCCTTACCTCCATGCTATCTCTCCGGTCTCTACTTAACTCTTCATTGTATTATCCCTGTGTATAAAATAAATAACTTTAAAGTAAATATTAAGATATGTCTGATGGCGCACCACATCATGAGTCGTGTGCATTTGAAAAGAACTTACATTTCTGGTTACAGGGAGACAACTCAAGAGGCTGAGCTAGAGAAACTCAAGAGCAATCCATACCATATATAGTCTGAAAACCTAAAATAAAATGATTAGCATTTCTAGGACCAGATATCTGGCTTAGGAATAGAACACATGTCTAACATTTGAGAACCTGGGCTTCAATTCCAGGAATCACACATAGGGTAGGAGGAGTTATTTCCTGATTTAACTGGATGGAATATTCTATAACTATCAAGTAGGTCAAATTCAATGGCATTTAAAAAGTTTTTATAATTTCTGGGGCCGGGAAGGTGGCGCTAGAGGTAAGGTGTCTGCCTTGCAAGCGCTAACGTAGGATGGACCGCGGTTCGATCCCCCGGTGTCCCATATGGTCCCCCCAAGCCAGGGGCGATTTCTGAGCGCATAGCCAGGAGTAACCCCTGAGCATCAAACGGGTGTGGCCCAAAAACAAAAAAAAAAAAAAAAAGTTTTTATAATTTCTGATTTCAATCTATGTGCCTAATCAATCACTGAGAGAACTATAAAAATTTCAATGTGTAACCATGGATTTCATTTTCCTTTTTTAGTTGTGTCAGTTAAGAACTAAAAAGTAAGGGAGGGGAAAAAAAAAAAAAATAAATAAAAAAAAAAAAAAAAAAAAAAAAAGAACTAAAAAGTAGTTTTATTAAATACATATGTGCAGAGGGGTGGAGTGATAGCTCAGTAGATAGTGCCCTTATCTGGCACAAGGCTGACTCAGGTTGAATCCCTGGCTTCCCATAGGCCCCCGCCAAGACTACCATGAATGATTCCTGAGTACAAAGCCAGTAATTACAAAAAAAAAAAAAAAATAATATATATATATTTCTTCTGAGGAAACTGAGGACCTGAAGAGAGCCCTGTCTGTCCTTCTCTGTCTTTTCTGACTCCTGAAACTCTCCTCAGAGCCCTGGGAAGCGAGCCCCCAAAAACCGCATTCGGAAGCTACCCAGCGAGCGGCTCTCCTCAGAGCCCTGGGAAGTGAACCCCCCAAAAAACTGCATTCTGAAGCTACCCAGCGAGCGAGCGAAAAAGAACACCATTGCAACGAAGGGAAAAAAAAATCACACTAAGAACCCTGCTGGATCACAGAAGCAAGCATTTCTCTCCGGGCTGTCTTCTCTGCTGCGTGCTCGGGCCTAAGATTTGATCCTGTGTGAGGCTTCATTCACAGACGACTCCCCTCCCTTAGAGGCAAGTCGGCCCATCCAGAAAGGGCAGAGCCAGAAGAGAGTGGTGCCTGCATCATATAGCCAATGAATTCCACCACAACACGTAGAAAAACCCACAATACAAGTGTGACAATGGGGAAACAACGCAGGCCAGCATCAGACATAGAGAATGAAGATGACAATTCTGAGGACCAGATAATGACCAACCAACTAATCAACCTCTCAGATAAGGACTTTAGACTAGCAATATGGAAGATGCTCAAAGAACTCAAAGAAATCATGGATCGAGTTGAACAGAACACTAATAAGAACCAAGAAAATATGAAGACAGAAATCACAAAACTCCAAACTGAAATAACATGTCAACTAACAGGTCTGAAAAAGTCAGTAAACGAAGTGAATGACAAAATGGATAAGCTCTGGGACAGGGTATCAGAAGCTGAGAATAGACTTGGTGCTGTGGAAGATAAGATACATAATAATTCCATACAGCAGGAGTGATTGGAAAAAAAACTTAAAGCAAATGAACAGACAATGGAAAAATTAGTCAAAGAATGGGAACAAATGAAAATAGAAGTCTATGATAAGATCAATAGAAACAACTTAAGAATCATTGGAGTCCTAGAGACCCAGGAAGAAAATTTCCAGGAAGAATCAATGGTCAAGAACATTATTAAAGAGAAACTTCCAGAGCTAAAGAATATATGTGATCAAATCCTGCATGCTCGAAGAGTACCAACCAAGAGACCCCAGAAAAACCACCCCAAGACACATCCTAGTCACAATGACAAATCCTACAGATAGAGACAGAATTCTGAAAACAGCAAGATCAAAAGGGGAAATTACATTCAAGCAAGCATCCTTGAGATTTACAGCAGACCTGTCACCAGAAACACTCAACGCCAGAAAGCAGTGGTGGGACATTGTGACAAGACTGAATGAAATGAATGCTTCACCTAGAATACTGTACCCAGCAAAACTCACTTTCTGGTTTGACGGAAGAATACATGGTTTCACAGACAAAAAACAGCTCAGAAACTTTACAGACTCAAAACCAGTGTTAAGAGAAAAACTGAAAGACCTAATTTAAGACAAGACTAACCAAAAGACACACCGAATTTCGATATAAAGATGGCATTAAATCCCAGGACAATTCTTTCTCTCAACGTCAATGGACTAAATGCACCAGTCAAGAGACACAGAGTGGCTAAATGGATCAAAAAAACTCAATCCAACCTTCTGCTGCCTACAAGAAACGCACCTGAATAGCCAGAACAAACATAGACTCAAAATAAAAGGCTGGAGAAAAATTATCCAAGCAAACAACACCCATAAAAAAGCTGGAGTGGCCATACTAATATCAGATAATGCAAACTTTATACTCAGGAAGGTGGTAAGGGACAAAGATGGACATTTTATATTAATCAAGGGCTATGTAGAGCAGGAAGAAATAACTCTCCTAAACATATATGCACCGAATGAGGGGCCAGCAAAATATTTAATACAACTGTTGACAAATCTGAAAAATAATATCAATAACAACACAATAATCGTGGGGGATATCAACACGGCTTTGTCAACACTGGATAGGTCAACCAGACTGAAACCCAACAAGAATATACTAGACCTGAGGAGAGAAATGGAAGAAAGAGGCCTAGTGGATATATATAGGACACTCCATCCCCAGAAACCTGGGTACACATTCTTCTCCAATGTACATGGGACATTCTCCAGGATAGACTACATGCTGGCACATAAAACATACCTCCATAATATCAAAAGAAATTTTGCAGACTACCTTCGCTGACCACAAGGCTCTGAAATTATTTGTGAATTCCAAAGGGACTCAGAAGAAAAACTTTAACACCTGGAAGTTAAACAGCCTCATACTGAATAACCAGTGGGTCCGAGATGAAATCAAGGAGGAAATCAAAAGTTCCTGGAAACAAATGACAATAAAGACACAAACTATCAGAAATTATGGGACACAGCAAAAGCAGTACTGAGAGGAAAATTTATAGCTTTGCAAGCACACATCAGGAAGGAAGAAGGAGCTTACCTGAGTAGCTTAATGACACAGCTAATAGAATTAGAAAATGCTCAACAAAAGGACCCAAAAATAGGGAGACAGAAGGAAATAACAAAGCTGAGAGCAGAAATCAACGAAGTGGAAACCCAAAAAACAATCCGAAAGATCAACGAAAGCAGAAGTTGGTTCTTTGAAAAAAATAAACAAGATTGATAGACCATTGGCAAACCTAACAAAGAAAGAGAGAGAGAGAGAAACTTGATAACTCGTATTAGGAATGAAAAAGGAGAGGTCACTACTGATATGACAGAGATTCAAAGGGTAATCAGAAACTACTTTGAGAAACTCTACTCCATTAAAAATGAGAACCTGGAAGAAATGGATAAATTCTTGGACTCTTATAATCTTCCACAGTTGAAGGAAGAGGACGTAGCATATCTAAACACACCCATCTCTACTGATGAAATTAAAACGGTAATCAAATGTCTGCCGAAAAACAAAAGCCCAGGCCCAGATGGATTCACTAATGAATTCTTTCAAACTTTCCAAGAGGAACTACTACCAATCCTGGCGAGACTCTTTCATGAAATTGAACAAACAGAAACACTTCCAAATAGCTTTTATGAAGCCAACATCACCTTGATACCTAAACCAGACAGAGATGCTACGAAAAAAGAAAATTACAGACCAATATCACTGATGAATGCAGATGCAAAGATCCTCAACAAAATCCTGGCAAATAGGATTCAATGCCTCATTAAGAAGATCATCCACTATGATCAAGTAGGTTTCATCCCAGGAATGCAAGGATGGTTTAACATCCGTAAATCTATCAATATAATACACAACATAAACAACAAGAAAAATAAAAACCACATGATCATATCAATAGATGCAGAGAAAGCATTTGATAAGGTCCAACACCCATTCTTGATCAAAACTCTCAGCAAGATGGGAATGGAAGGAACCTTTCTCAATATAGTTAAGGCCATCTACCATAAGCCAGTGGCAAACATTATCCTCAATGGAGAAAAACTAAAAGCCTTCCCTCTAAATTCTGGCACAAGACAAGGCTGTCCTCTCTCACCACTCCTATTCAACATAGCACTGGAAGTACTTGCTATAGCGATTAGGCAAGAAAAAGATATCAAGGGAATCCAGATAGGAAAGGAAGAAGTCAAGCTCTCACTGTTTGCAGATGACATGATACTCTACTTAGAAAACCCTAAAGACTCTACCAAAAAGCTTCTAGAAACAATAGACTCATATAGCAAGGTGGCAGGCTACAAAATTAACACACAAAAATCAATGGCCTTTCTATGCACCAATAGTAATAAAGAAGAAATGGACATTAAGAAAACAACCCGGGGCCGAGCGGTGGCGCTAGAGGTAAGGTGCCTGCCTTGCCTGCACTAGCCTTGGACGGACCTCGGTTCGATCCCCCGGTGTCCCATATAGTCCCCCAAGCCAGGAGCAACTTCTGAGCACATAGCCAGGAGTAACCCCTGAGCGTTACCGGGTGTGGCCAAAAACCAAAAAAAAAAAAATAAATAAATAAATAAAAAAAAAAAAGAAAAGAAAACAACCCCATTCACAATAGTGCCACACAAACTCAAATATCTTGAAATCAACTTGACTAAAAATGTGAAGGACCTATACAAAGAAAACTATAAAACTCTGCTCCAAGAAATAAGAGAGGACACGCGGAAATGGAAACGCATACCCTGCTCATGGATTGGCAGGATTAACATCATCAAAATGGCAATACTCCCCAAGGCATTATACAGATTTAATGCTATCCCTCTAAAGATAACCATGACATTCTTCAAAGAAGTGGATCAGGCACTTTTGAAATTCGTTTGGAATAATAAACACCCTAGAATAGCTAAAGCAATCATTAGGAAAAAGAATATGGGAGGAATAACTTTCCCCAACTTTAAACTGTACTACAAAGCAATAGTTATCAAAACAACATGGTATTGGAATAAGGACAGGTCCTCAGATCAGTGGAATAGGCTTGAATATTCAGAAAATGTTCCCCAGACATACAATCACCTAATTTTCGATAAAGGAGCAGGAAATACTAAATGGAGCAGGGAAAGCCTCTTCAACAAGTGGTGTTGGCACAACTGGATAGCCACTTGCAAAAAATTGAATTTAGACCCCCAGCTAACATCATGTACGAAGGTAAAATCCAAATGGATTAAAGACCTCGATATCAGACCCAAAACCATAAGATATATTGAACAACACATAGGCAAAACACTCCAGGACATTGAGACTATAGGCATCTTCAAGGAGGAAACTGCACTCTCCAAGCAAGTGAAAGCAGAGATTAACAGATGGGAATATATTAAGCTGAGAAGTTTCTGCACCTCAAAGGAAATAGTGCCCAGGATACAAGAGCCACCCACTGAGTGGGAGAAACTATTCACCCAATACCCATCAGATAAGGGGCTAATCTCCAAAATATACAAGGCACTGACAGAACTTTACAAGAAAAAAACATCTAATCCCATCAAGAAATGGGGAGAAGAAATGAACAGACACTTTGACAAAGAAGAAATACAAATGGCCAAAAGACACATGAAAAAATGTTCCACATCACTAATCATCAGGGAGATGCAAATCAAAACAACGATGAGATACAACCTCACACCCCAGAGAATGGCACACATCACAAAGAACGAGAATAAACAGTGTTGGTGGGGATGTGGAGAGAAAGAAACTCTTATCCACTGCTGGTGGGAATGCCCTCTAGTTCAACCTTTATGGAAAGCAATATGGAGATTCCTCCAAAAACTGGAAATCGAGCTCCCATACGATCCAGCTATACCACTCCTAGGAATATACCCTAGGAACATAAAAATACAATACAAAAACCCCTTCATTACACCTATATTCATTGCAGCACTATTTACCATAGCAAGACTATGGAAACAACCCAGATGCCCTTCAACAGACGAATGGCTAAAGAAACTGTGGTACATATACACAATGGAATATTATGCAGCTGTCAGGAGAGATGAAGTTATGAAATTTTCCTATACATGGATGTACACGGAATCTATTATGCTGAGTGAAATAAGTCAGAGAGAGAGAAAAACGCAGAATTGTCTCACTCATCTATGGGTTTTAAGAAAAATGAAAGACGTTCTTGCAATAATAATTTTCAGACACAAAAGAGAAAAGATCTGGAAGTTCCAGCTCACCTCAGGAAGCTCACCACAAATAGTGATGAGTTTAGTTAGAGAAATAACTACATTTTGAACTGTCCTAATAATGAGAATGTATGAGGGAAATGGAGAGCCTGTTTAGAGTACAGGCAGGGGTTAGGTGGGGAGGAGGGAAACTTGGGACATTGGTGATGGGAATGTTGCACTGGTGAAGGGGGGTGTTCTTTACATGACTGAAACCCAAACACAATCATGTATGTAATCAAGGTGTTTAAAAAAAATGAATAATCTTAATCTAGAGCAAGGACGGAAATAATTGTAAACCACTTTAAATTATATTATCTTTTAAAAATACAGATAGGAAAAGTAATATATTAATTCCTTATAGTAGTTGGAAACAGCATACAAAGCAGATATTTTATGCATGATAACTTAAATATATATATATATATATATTTAGCAATGGTGTTTTCTCATGCTTTAACCCCATTATCATTAAATCCCCTTTTTTTTTTCCTGGGCCACACCCGATGACGCTCAGGGGTTACTCCTGGCTATGCGCTCAGAAGTCACTCCTGGCTTGGGGAACCATATGGGACAACGGGGATCGAACCGTGGTCCGTCCTAGGCTAGCGAAGGCAAGGCAGGCACCTTACCTCTAGCGCCACCACCCGGCCCCATCATTATATCTCTTTATTCTTGGTACTACCACTTGTCTAAAGTCCATTTTAAGTCCATTTCTTTAAATACTGCTATTGTGTATCTTTATTTTTAAAAGTTTTTAAATTTGCATTATTGTGACATATCTTTCAATCCTCCTCCCATTGTTTTTAGGGGGGGGAGACAGAGCAATAACACAGCACATATAGTGTTTGCCTTGCATAAGGCCAACCCAGATTTGATTCTGGCATCCCATATAGTCCTAGGAGCCTGCTAGGAGTAATTCCTGAGAGCAGAGCCATAAATATCCCCCGAAGGCTGCCATGTATGGCCACCCTTCCCCCAAGGTAGGGGGGGGGAGACAGAGAGATGCTATATAGCAGGAAGGTGTATGGTTTGTATGGCCCCTGAGCACTGCTAGAAGTGACTCCTTAATGCAGAGCTAGGAGTAACCTCTGAGCATTGCTGAGTGTGGCCCCAAATTGACTTGAGGTCAACCGCCGCCAACCCATATGGGCTCCAAATCTGCCCAGAATAACCCCTATTGCAGAGCCAGGAATAAGTCCTGAGCACACTGAATATGATCCAAAACCAAAAAAAAAAAAATTAAAATTAAAAATGGTTTATTGAGAGGTTAAGTTACTTTACTCACATGCTGCTGCCACCGGTTCAATTCCTGCCACTAAGTATGGTCCCTTAAACACCACTAGGTGTAAATCCAGAGCAGAGTCAAAATAATCTGTTCCCAAAGAGCAACAAGAATACAAGATATACTTTACATAAAATTAACTTTTCTGGTGTCTCATTCAATGAATCTTAACAAACACTATTGTATAATCACGACGAGAGACAGACTATTTTCATCACACACAATGTCCTGTGTCCTTGTCAAGTTGAACCAAGTTCCATTTAGGGAAGAGAGACCTCCTAAGCAGAGTGCACCACAGACACTTCTGTACAGACTTACTCAACTGGCCTGGATAGTTCAATCCTGGGGGTGACTCTTAGACCAACTGCTTTTTTTTTTGTTTTGTTTTTGGGCCACACCCGGTGACGCTCAGGGGTTACTCCTGGCTATGCGCTCAGAAGTCGCTCCTGGCTTGGGGGACCATATGGGACGCCGGGGGATCGAACCGCGGTCCGTCTCCTAGGCTAGCGCAGGTAAGACAGGCACCTTACCTCGAGCGCCACCGCCCGGCCCCAAGACCAACTGCTTTTTTAACACTAACAACCCTAGCCTACAACATTCCTATGATTTTGCTTTTGCCAGAAAAAATTAGTGAGATTTTTGATCAGCAATTGTTCATTGTTATTTAGATATTTTACTGAAAACATTCATGCTATCATAATAGGGAATAAGGGGCCGGAGAGATAGCACAGCGGTAGGGTGTTTGTTTGCATGCAGCTGATTCAGGACCAACGATGGTTCAAATCCTAGGAACCCAAATGGTCTCCCAAGTCTTTCAGCAGCTATTTTTGAGCACAGAGCCAGGAATAACCCCTGAGCACTGCTGGGTGTGACCCAAAAACAAACAAACAAAAACAAAACAAAACAAACTGGGAATCAAGTTTTATTTTACTGGAAGTAAACATACTTTTACGATTTCTTCAGTTACTGAAATTTTGGGCATCTGTCCAGTATTTGGATTTTGTGTGTTTTATTATGTATTTGTTTTGGGGCCACACCCAGTGGCATTCAGGGGTTACTTCTGGCTCTGTACTCAGAAATCATCCTGTCAGGTTTCGGGGACCATGTGGAATGCCGGAAATTGAACCCAGCTTTGTCTCAGGTCACTGCGTGGAAGGCAAATATCCTACCATTGCCATCAATCTGGTCCTTGTTTGTGGTTTTTGAGAATTAAAAATGAAGTCACCATATTGTTGTGTTAAGCTCTCTGTGTATATACAAAGCTGTTTATCTCAGGTAAAAACCTTAGAGATGGGGCTGGAGCAATGACACAATGGTAGGGCGTTTGCCTTGCACTCAGCTGACCCAGGATGGACCAGGGTTTGATCTATTGGTGTCCCATATGGTACCAAGTCAGGAGTGCTTTCTGAGCATAGAGCCAGGAGTAATCCCTGAGCGTCACTGGGTGTGCCCCCCCCCCCCCGGAAAAAAAAATCCTTAAAGATGAACAGCTAAGCTATACATATGCTAAAAATATATTAAACTTTATGTTTAATTACCAAAAATTATTAAAACATTTCCCCAAATTGTATTTTTCCTATATGTTACCACCAATTATTCAATACAGTAGTTTATAATTTTCTCTTAGCTATTTGTTTAGTAGTATCTCATTTTGACTTTATACTTTCCACAGTGGGTAGGACATTTGTCTTGCATGCAGCAGACCCAGGTTTGATCCCCGGCATCCCAAATGGTTCCCTGAGCTTGCCAGGAATAATTAATGAGCACAGTCAGTAGTGATTCCTGAGCACGACTGGGTGTGGCCCAGCATCCCCAAAACCCTCAGAATTAAGCATCTTTTCAACTGTTTATTTTCTTTTTGGGGGGGCCACACCAGGTGGTGCTCAGGGGATACTCCTGGTTGTCTGCTCAGAAATAGCTCCTGGCAGGCACGGGGGACCATATGGGACACCGGGATTCGAACCAACCACCTTTGGTCCTGGATCGGCTGCTTGCAAGGCAAATGCCGCTGTGCTATCTCTCCGGGCCCTCAACTGTTTATTTTCTGTCTACATTTTTTCTTGGTCTATTCATATCTTTTTTTTTTTTCTTTTTCTTTCTTTTTTTTTTGTTTTTTTTGACCACACCCGGCGGTGCTCAGGGGTTACTCCTGGCTGTCTGCTCAGAAATAGCTCCTGGCAGTCATGGGGGACCATATGGGACACCGGGATTCGAACCAACCACCTTTGGTCCTGGATTGGCTGCTTGCAAGGCAAACACCGTTGTGCTATCTCTCCGGGCCTCTTTTTTTTTTTTTTTTTAATCTGGGCCATACTTGACAATGCTCACAGATTACTCCTGTCTCTATTGAGAAATTAATTCTGGCTAACTTTGGGGACCACATGGGATGCTGGGGATCAAACACAGGTCAGCTGCAAGCAAGGAAAACACCCAATTCATTGTATTATTGCTCTGGCCTCATCTCTAAATCTTTTGCAACGTTTTTATCTTTCTCTATAAATTAATGAGAGTTCTGGATACCAATTCCTTCTCATCCATGTATATTGCAAATATTTTCTCCCAGTCTATGGCTTGCCTTTTATGTTTAACAGAGCAAAAAAAAAAAAAAAAAAAAAAAAAAAAAAGAATTAAATGGCTTTCCTCATCTTGAGCAGGTATCTCACTTGCTTATATCTTTGCTTTTTCCTCTGTAGTTTTCCCTTGAAAACTTATTTCTTCTCAGATCTTTCATCCCTGTCTCCATTTTTTTTTTTAAATAACTATCATCCACAAACAGTACATTCAGCAGGTTTGTTTTGTTCTGTTTTGGGATCGCACCCAGCAGTGTTTAGGGCTTACTCCTGGCTCTGTGTTCAGGGATCACTTCTGGCAGGCTTGGGTTGCCAGGGATTAAGTCTAAATCAGCCACATCCAAAAGCAAACATAACTGTCGAACTATTTCTCCAATCAATTCTTCTTCTCATCCTCTAAGGAAGTTTCATTCAATAAAACTACCTTGCTTCACCCTGTCATCTTCAAAGAGAATTTAATTAAAGGGGGAGGAAGGGGAGGAAGAGAGAGAGAATGTGGTCAAGGAATTTGCCACGCATGTGTGTGGCCAAACCAGCACCAGACCTGAACACCAGACCTGAGATCTCTAGCATCAGACCAGAGCAAGACCAGGAGTGATGCCTGAACACTGTTAGGTGTGGTCTAAACCCTCCCTCCACCAATTGAGAAAGCCTAATTTATTAATCTTTTCTTTATGCTGTGTGTTTTTTACATCTACTTAAATATCTTGCCCCCTAATTAAATGTTACAAAGATCATCTCCAATATTTTGTAGTAAGGGTGCTTACCATGCATGTGGATGAGCTGAGTTCAATACCCAGTGCCACATATCTTTTTTTTTTTTTTTTTGGTTTTTGGGCCACACCCGGTAACGCTCAGGGGTTACTCCTGGCTATGCGCTCAGAAGTTGCTCCTGGCTTGGGGGACCATATGGAACGCCGGGGGATCGAACCTCGGTCCATCCAAGGCTAGCGCAGGCAAGGCAGGCACCTTACCTCTAGCGCCACCGCCCGGCCCCAAGTGCCACATATCTTAAGCTCCACTAGGAGACATCCTGAATACACAGCCTAGCACTGCCAGGAGTAGTCCAAAAAGACAAAACTCTCTTGTAATTGTTCAATAGTTCTTAGTTTCCACATTTATTTTCAGGACTCATTAGTTAATTTCTGTGTCTGTTGCAAGTTTGGGGCAAATATAATTTACATCATGTACAGAAGACCATGTAAACTTAAGTCTTTTATGTTCTACAGACCGATGCATCTATCTTTTTACTGATACCACCTAGTAAGTAGTGCATTCTCAATTTCATGGAAAGCTATGGAGACATTAGCAAAGGTACCCACGAATACAAAATTGTACTACTACTTTGGGTAATAGTCTGATAATTCTTCAGAAAGGTAAAGACATAAAAATATGCCAGATATAAATTCAAAGTCAGACAGGGGACAGAGGGAAAATAAATGGGGTAAAAGAGGGACAGAAGAACAGATTTGGGGGTGATAAAATTATTTGGTTGTGATAGCTTCAAACTGTTATACCTTGACAAAAACTCTCCAACACCAGCTATATATACCACATTTCATTTCAGTTCTGACATGCTTTGCTATTAGAACAGACCCCATAAGTTAAAGGGCAAGGTCTTTCATAAAATTGCTACTTCAAATGCCATCTTCAAGTCTGAAGGGTCACTGGAACATCCAACAGACCAGCATAACTTTAGTTTTTTTCTACAATAATCTTAGTTTTTTTGTTTTGTTTTGTTTTTGGGACACATCCGGCGTTGCTCAGGGGTTACTTCTGGCTGTCTGCTCAGAAATAGCTCCTGGCAGGCACAGGGACCATATGGGACACCGGAATTCGAACCAACCACCTTTGGTCCTGGATTGGCTGCTTGCAAGGCAAACGCCACTGTGCTATCACTCCGGGCCCAATAATCTTAGTTTTAATAATTTCTTAGAATAACTCACAGCATTAACTAAGCCTTAGATCAAGTCTTTCAGGAAGTTAGAGGAAAAGGAGATGAAGAATTTCCATAAAATTTAAAAAATCATTCTCATAGTACATTAATGTATTTAGAAACCAGAAAGTTGCTTTTTGAGTTTTAAGTATCTGGAGCTACGTTGTGGTTCATTGTGTGAGCACAAATGGTTGAGTCACTGTCATGTGATTCAGTTGCTAGCATCCTTCCCCTCAACCACAGGTTAGATAACCAAACAGTTCAATTCTTTTTTTTTTTTCTTTTTGGGTCACACCTGGCAGCACTCGGAACCATATGGGATGCCGGGATTCGAACCACCGTTCTTCTGCATGCAAGGCAAAAGCACCACCTCCATGCTATCTCTCCGGCTCACATCCACATTCCAATTTTTGGACTGTCTGGTAATTAGCTATCATTCTTTTTGTTTTGTTTTGTTTTTGGGCCACACCCGATGACGCTCAGGGGTTACTCAGAAGTCGCTCCTGGCTTGGGGGACCATATGGGACGCCGGGGGGATCGAACCACAGTCCGTCCAAGGCTAGTGCAGGCAAGGCAGGCACCTTACCTCTAGCACCCCGCCCAGAACCTATCATTCTAAAATTACCTATGTGCCAGATGTTCCAAGACAGTCATCTTATTAGCAAAACAAAGACCCACCATTCGGGAAATTCCAAGGGCATTTGAAGATCTATGCTAGGAAATGGTAACAAAACTAAATACATGATTATATTCTATATTTCAAATATGTGCAACTGATTCTACTTCAAATAACTCAATTACTCAATTTGGCTGTTTGTGGTTTTTTATGTTATTTGTCAGGGGACTGATGAGAGGAGGTAGCAAAATAAAAAAAAAAAAACCATTATAATTCCCTCAATGGTAAAATTTACATTAACTGTAAAAAATTTCCAAACGGAGGCCAGAAAGATACAGGGATTTAATCCTCAGAACAACCAGGAGTGATCTCTGATCAGGAATAGACTCAGCACTGTCAGGTATGACCCAAATATTTAAAATAAATAAACAAAAAAAAGTTCAACAAAGGCTAGAGACCTTCTTAAAAATCTTTAAAGAGGGGCCGGAGTGATAGCACAGTGGTAGGGCATTTGCCTTGCACACAGCTGACCCAGGATGGACCTTAGCTCGATCCCCAGCATCCCATATGGTCCCCCAAGCCAGGAGCAAATTCTGAACAGAGACAGGAGTATCCTCTGAACGCTGCCAGGTGTAGCCCAAAAACCAAACCAAACCACTGAACACCAATAAAACTTAAAAAAAGAAAAGTATTATACATTATTATTGGCGGCACTGTACAACTACTTTGAGAGAAAGACCAGCAAATGTTTGTTCATTAGGTAAAAATCTATCAAAAAAGAAAAGAATGGCCACCAATATTTTTCAGGTAGCCCCATCTTGGTAGATACCTTTGTGACATTCTCAGAAAGGTATAGAATAGGGCCCAGTGAATTCAGGGCAGAGTCAGGAGTAAGCTACCTCGGCTACAATTGGTCTGACCAAAAACCCAAAAATAAAAAATTTAAAAATAATTTAAAAAAAAAACGTCAGATGGGCCGGAGAGATAACACAGGGGTAAAGCATTTGCCTTCCATAAGCTGAATGTACTAAACAAGATGTTACAAGACCTGGGGCAGTTTATCAGTGCTGCCTATGACATGAGAGCATTCTCCACAAAACTTGTGTTATGGAAATCCCAGCTCTCTCAGACAAACCTTTGCCATTTCCCAGTATGCAAGGAACTTGTGGATGCAGGCATACCATTCAGTGGTGAGAAATATGTTGATGCAATTTTTAAGCTAGAGAAGGAATTTGATCACAGATTTACAGACTTCAAAAAGCACAGAGCCACTTTCCAAATTTTTGTGGACCCCCTTTCCTTTGATGTGCAAGATGCCCCTCCTGTGCTTCAAATGGTGGAAAAGAAGACATGCATGGGCAATTTTTGAGAGAATTGCCCCCCAGCTTCCCTGAGCTTTCCCGAATGTTCAAGCGCACCATGTGAACTTTAATAAGTCAAAGTATAGGTCTAGACTTGATGATGATCATCTTCAAGCCATACTAAGGGTCTCAACTGCTTCCTCTCTAAAGCCAAATGTGGTTCAGATTTGTGAGAAGAAGTGCTGTCAAGTCTCTGGCAGCAAGGAATAGGCAAAAGATGCCATGTTCAGAAGAACTGCTCATGATCTTCACTCAATGTTCTATTCATGTTCAGAAGAAATAATTAAAACTGTTAATAATGACGTTTGAGGACTTTTTTTTTTTTTTGTGAAATCCCTTATGCGGCCCTGCCTCACCCCGACTTTGCCTCCTGTGTCCCCCAGGTAAATTGAGTTTGAGACCCCTGATCCATATTTTCCAAAAATAAATTAAAAAGGCTAATGAGGGGTAGATAGTACAACAGGTAAAGCACTTGCCTTGCATGCAGTTGATCCAGGTTAAATCCCTGGCTCTCCGTATGGCTCCCCAAGCCTGCAAAGCGTGATCTCCTTGAAGAGCTAGAAATAAACTACGAACAGCATCTTGTGTGGTCACATAGCACCAGAAAAAATTATGATGAATGTTTTGGGGTTTTTTTTTTTTTTTTGGTTTTTGGGCCATACCCGGCATTGCTCAGGGGACCATATGGGACACCGGGATTCGAACCAACCACTTTTGGTACTGGACCGGCTGCTTGAAAGGCAAACACCGCTGTGCTATCTCTCAGGGCAGGCCCTATGATGAATGTTTTAATACAGTGGGAAAGGTGGACAATAACAGCTGAAAGTGGAGAATTTCAGCATAGAAACAAAAACTGCATGAAATATGAGAGGTATAGCAACAGAACAAATAAATGAGAAAGAAATAGCCGAAAACTAATGGCAAAGCTCGTGTCAGTTACCATGAAATTAAGAGAAATAGCCAAAAAATACAGAAAACCAAAGTGAGATAAATTAAAAGAAAACTACAAATATGAAGAAAGAGAAAATTCTGGGGGGTGGGAACTAGAAAAGAAAGTAATCCCAGTAAACAGGCAATTTACTATTTGAGACTTAATTACCATTATACCAAGCACTACCAATTTGAAAAAACCTAAAGTGAAAGGATAAGTAATAAGACAAACAAACATCTCATTTTTGTTTTTGTTGTTGTTGTTGTTTCTGGGCCACACCCGGTGACGCTCAGGGGTTACTCCTGGCTATGCGCTCAGAAGTCGCTCCTGGCTTGGGGGACCATATGGGACGCTGGGGGATCGAACCGCGATCCGTTCTAGGCTAGCGCCATCACGCCAGCCCCCAAACATCTCATCCTTGATGATTCAGAAGTCCCACATCAACTGCATCACATAATAGTGATTTGTCCTGAAATTTAATACTGGGTACAGGGAGATAACTCAGAGGGCTAGAGGGAAAGCTTTTTTATGATGGTAGGGATGCTCAGGGTTCGAAGCTAGGTTAACTGTGTGCAAAACAAGGGCCCTATCTGCTGAACTATCACTTTGGACCTCCAGGGTAAGCTTTGTATGTTGGGAGACCCAGATTCAATCCCCGACTAAACAAAATCTACTATTTCAAAGGGCTGGAGAAATAACACAGCGGTAGGACGTTTGCCTTGCATCAGCAAACCCAGGACAGATGTGTTCCGATTCCCGGCATCCCATCGCCCCCCCCCCCAGCCTGCCAACAGCGATTTATGACAGGCTATATTTACCAGCTCAAATTAAGAAGACTAAGATGGGGGGGCTAGAGCTATTATAGTACAGGGGATAGGGAGCTGGTCTCGAAAGTGGCCAACTTGGTTTACAACACCAGTACCATAATGGTCCCTTGAACCTTCTGAGAATAATTGTTGAATCAGAGCTAGGAGTAACCTGAACATTGTCAGGTGTGGCCCCAAAACCAAACAAAATACGACTTTATTTTTATTTTAGGATGAAATGAAATCACATCTACTTCAAAATTTTTTGAGGATGATGCTGGAGATCAAACCCATGCTTGGGGCCAGAGTGATGGCGTAGGGGTAGGGTGTTTGCCTTGCAAGTGTCTGACCCAAGACGGACCGAAATTTAATCCTCAAGACTCCCAAGCCAGGAGCGATTTCTGAGCGCATAGCTGGAAGTAAGCCCTGAGCATCACCCCAAAACACGCACGATCAAACTTTCATACATGCAAAGAAGAGTGCTCTATTGCTGGACTGTAACTTCAGCCCAGATTGTCTATTTTAATTGTTTTGTTTTTGTTTTTGGGCCACACCCAAAGGGGCTCAGCTTTGCTATTGTATCGCTCTCCACAGAATGTCTATTTTTTGGGAGCGGGGCCACACCCAATGACACTTGGAAGTTACTCCTTGCTATACGCTCAGGAATCACTCCTGGCTTGGGAAACCATATGGGACGCCCGGGATCAAATCGGGGTCTGTCCTGGATTGGCTGGGCACAAGGCAAACGCCCTACCGCTGTGTTTTCTCTCTGGTCCCTGGGAACGATTTCTGAGCGCATAGCAAGGAGTAACCCCTGAGTGTCACCTGTGTGGCTCCAAAACCAAAAAAAAAAAAAAAAAAAAAAAAACCAAATGAGTGAGCCATTACCTGCATTATACTTTTTAAAAACAAAACTTTAAGGGGCTCAAGAGATAGGGTGTGGCCCCAAAACACAAAAACAAAAAAACCTTAAAGCTATGCAAGAGCCCTATTTAATACTGTCATCACGTTCCATATTTTACAGCATAATCTTCACCACTGAATAATCATCATACAAAGACCTCCTAACCCAATGAACCACAATAAAAAAAAGATTATTCACAAGGCAGAAAGATAATGCAAGGGGCAGAATCTTTGCAGTATAGTAGGTAGGATGCTAGCCCAATAAGAGGCAAACCTGGGCTCAATCCCTAGCACTCCAAACAGTCCCCAAGCCCTGCCAGGAATAATTCAGGAGCACCACCAGGGAGGTCTAAAGAAATCTAAAACAACAAATAAAGGTTATTTTTTTAAAAAAAGTATCCACTTTTGGGCCAGAGAGATAGCACAGTGGTAGGGCATTTGCCTTGCATGCAGGCAACCTAGGACGGACGTGGTTTGAAACCTGACATCCCTTATGGTCCCCATGCCTGCCAGGAGTGATTTCTGAGTGCAGAGCCTGATCACTGCCAGGTGTGACCAAAAACCCAACCCCTCTCCAAAAAGATTATTCACTTTAGCATTAACTGTAAGAAAGAAAAATATTACGATCTCAAATGTAAGAATGGGGAAGCAGCTCAATAAACTACATATAACTATGCACAGACTAACACTATGAAAAAGAATTTTATAATTCAGATACAGAAGAAATACAAGGTAGAATAAATGGGGAAAGAAAGTTCAGGCATACAAAGACACACACACACACACACACACACAAGAAGTGTACAGTTAGGACTAAATGTACAACACAAAACTGGACAAACCATAACTAAGATAATGATCATGTATAATAAAAGCCCAAACTATCACCTACTCCAACCAACAGACAAAGATTAGGACAATACAAGAATATTCACCCTCGGGCCCGGAGAGATAGCACAGCGGTGTTTGCCTTGCAAGCAGCCGATCCAGGGTCTAAGGTGGTTGGTTCGAATCCCGGTGTCCCATATGGTCCCCCGTGCCTGACAGGAGCTATTTCTGAGCAGATAGCCAGGAGTAACCCCTGAGCGCCGCCAGGTGTGGCCCAAAAACCAAAAAAACAAAAAAAAAAAAAACAAAAAACAAACAAACAAACAAAAAATATTCACCTTCACTGTTATTGAACACAGTGTTGGAAGTGCTAAAAACAGCAATTAGGCAAGAAAAACATTAATGGTACTCAAACATGGAACAGAAAAAGACAATATTGCTTTTCAAAGGTAACAAAACATTATACTTACAAAATTCTAAGAGTCCAGCAAGATAATACAGCCACTAAAGGTACAGTAGTCTTGCACACACAGCCAACGGTTCAGTCCACACACATAAGGTACCCCAAGAACTTTCCTGGGCATGGATACAGCCAGGTGTAGTTCCAAAACAATTAAAAAACAAAACCTTAAAGGTGACAGAGAGATAGTACAGCGGTAGGGTGTTTGCTTTGCACGCAGCCAACCCAGGACAGGCAGTGGTTTGAATCCCGGCATCCAATATGGTCTGGGAGCCTGCCAGGAGCTATTTCTGAGTGCAGAGACAGAAGTAACCCTTGAGCAGCATTGGGTATGACACCCCCCAAAAAAAAACAAAAAACAAACAAAAATGTAAATAAATAAAACCTTAAAGACTCCAACAAAGGCCTTTGAGCAACAGCAGGTAAGAGATTTTGCCTTGGGCCCGAAGAGATAGCACAGAGGTGTTTGCCTTGCAAGCAGCCAATCCAGGACCAAAGGTGGTTGGTTCGAATCCCGGTGTCCCATACGGTCCCCCGTGCCTGCCAGGAGCTATTTCTGAGCAGACAGCCAGGAGTAACCCCTGAGCACCGCCGGGTGTGACCCAAAACCCAAAAAAAAAAAAAAAAACCCCAAAAAAAGAGAGAGATTTTGCCTTACACAGGGTTCAAACCCTGGCATCCCATATGGTCATCCAAGTCCCAACAAGAGTAATTCCTGAATGTAAAAGCCAGAAGTAACCCCTTGAGCACCCCAGGAGTGGTGCTACAACAAAGTAAAAACTTTGAAGAGGAGCTGGATCAAATATTTCATAGTTCAGGGGCCGGCATGGTGGCTCTAGGTGTCTGCCTTGCCAGAGCTAGCCTAGGACGGACCGCGGTCCAATCCCCCGGTGTCCCATATGCCCCCCCCCCAAGCCAGGAGCGACTTCTGAGCGCATAGCCAGGAGTAACCCCTGAGCGTTACCGGGTGTGGCCCCAAAAAAACAAAAAACAAAAAAAAATTTCATAGTTCAGTAAAGAAGATAAATGAGGGGTTGAGGATAGTACAGCAGGTATGGCATTTGCCTTGCATGTAGAAAACCTGGGTTCAATTGCTGGTATCCTATATGGTCCTCAGTGCCTGCCAGGAGTAATTTCTGAGCACAGAACCAGGAGTAACCTCTGAGCACTGCAGGATGTAGCCCCAAAACAAACAAAAGATATATAAAAAGGCACTGGGGGGACTGAAGAGATAGCATGGAGATAGAGCATATGCCTTGCATGCAGAAGGACTATGGTTCGAATCCCGGCATCCCATATGATCCCCCAGAGCCTGCCAGGAGCGATTTCTGAGCGTAGAGCCAAGAGTAACCCCTGAGCCCTGCTGGGGGCCCAAAAAAAACAAATTAAAAAAAAAAAAGGGCATAGGGGGGCCAGAGAGATAGCACAGCAGTAGGGCTTTTGCCTTGCACACAGCCGATCCAGGACAGACTATGGTTTGAATTCTGGCGTCCCATATGGTTCCCCGTGCCTGCCAGGAGCGATTTCTGAGCGCAGAGCCAGGAGTAACTCGAGTGCTGGCAGGTGTGAATCAAAAACCGGGTGGGAAAAAAAAAAGAAAGAAAAGACATTGGGTATATAAACAGGTTTATGATGGGCAAAATATATATATATATAGCAGATAGTGTTTGCCTTGTCCACAGCAAACCCAGGTTTGATCTGCATGCCAAGCCAAGAGTAGAATGAAGTATAACCCAAGAATAAATCTAAACAAAAAATGAAGTAAGTACATAAAAATGTTCCACCCAGGAACTGCAAATCAAAACAAGATCTCACCTAATAACAATGAGATTTACGGGCCCGAAGAGATAGCACAGCGGCGTTTGCCTTGCAAGCAGCCGATCCAGGACCAAAGGTGGGTCGAATCCCGGTGTCCCATATGGTCCCACGTGCCTGCCAGGAGCTATTTCTGAGCAGACAGCCAGGAGTAACCCCTGAGCACCGCCGGGTGTGGTCCAAAAACCAAAAAAAAAAAAAAAGAGAGAAACAAGGGGCAGGAGTGATAGCATAGTGGTAGGGCGTTTGCCTTGCACATGGCCAATCTAGGACAGATTTTGGTTTGATCCCCATGCGACCCATATAGTTCCCCAAGTCAGGAGCGATTTCTAAGCGCATAGCCAGGAGTAACCCCTGAGCATCACAGGGTGTGGCCCAAAAAGGCAACCCCCCCCCCAAAAAAAGAGTAGAAACCAGGGGCCGGAGCAATAGCACAGCAGCAAAGGTTAGCCTTGCATACTGCCAGATAGGGACTGACCTGACTCCCAACATCCCATATGGTCTCCAGAGCCTGCCAGGGGCAATTTCTATGCGCAGAGCCAGGAGTAACCCCTGAGCATGCTGGGTGTGCCCCCCCAAAAAAGAGTAAAAACAAAGCTAGACAGATATTCAATAGACTAGATGAGCACACATAGGAGACCTAAATCAGTCTCCAACAAAACAAAATGCTCTAGCACTGCTAGGAGTAAACCCTAGTATGTACAGGAACAACCCTGAGTACCAGGTATATTCTAAAAACCAATATACAGGGGCTGGAGCAATAGCAGAGCTATTGCCTTGTACGTGGCCGATCCAGATTCAAGCCTACCAGGAGCGATTTCTGAGTGCAGCATCAGGAGTAACTCCTGAGCACTGCCAGATGTGGCCCAACCCCCCCCCAAATACACACACACACACACACACACACACACACACACACACACACACACACACACAGAAAACAAACACTGTTAAGAAGGTAAAATGCAGAGAGATAGCACAGCGGCATTTGCCTTGCAAGCAGCGGATCCAGGACCAAAGGTGGTTGGTTCGAATCCCGGTGTCCCATATGGTCCCCTGTGCCTGCCAGGAGCTATTTCTGAGCAGACAGCCAGGAGTAACCTCTGGGCACTGCCGGGTGTGGCCCAAAAACCAAAAAAAAAAAAAGAAGGTAAAATGGTATAAACTATGATGAAATACAGTATGGAGACTCCTATAAAATTTAAAAAAGGAGGGGCTGGGAAGGTGGTGCTAGAGTGTCTGCCTTGCAAGCGCTAGCGTAGGATGGACCGCGGTTCTATCCCCCAGCGTCCCATATGGTCCCCCCAAGCCAGGGGCGATTTCTGAGCACATAGCCAGGAGTAACCCCTGAGCATCAAATGGGTGTGGCCCAACCCCCCCCCCCAATTAAAAAAAGAACCATTACCATATGATGTAGCAGTGTGACATCTGGGCATATATCCAAATGAATTAAAAATAGAATTAAAAAGATATGTATACCCAACCATATGCAGCTTTATTCCAAACAATCATTAACAGAAGAAACCAAAATATATATTGACAGATGAACTGATAAAGAAAATGTCACAAACAGCCACGGAAACATTGTAAGAAATATGTCATTAAGCTATTTTGTCTCTTTCACCTAGGCTATATATAAGGATCACCACCATGGCTATTAAGTATATATACATGATAATCTATCATACAGTCATTTTAAGAGAAAAAAGATACCAGAGTGTTATACTAAGTAAAATAAGCTAGTCACTGAAAAGACAATTACTATGAAATTGTCAAAGTAGTTAAACTCATGGAGTTCGAGAGATAGTACAGTGAGTAGGTGTTTGCCTTGAAACAGACAAGCCAGGTTCGATCCCCAATATGGTCCCCAAGCACCACCTGGAGTAATTCCTGATTGCAGAGCCAGGAGTAATCTCTGAACACTGCTTACTGCGGCCCAAAACCAAAACATAAAAATACCAAAGTGGTCAAACTCTTTTTTTTTTTTTTTTGGTTTTTCGGGCCACACCCTTTTGATGCTCAGGGGTTACTCCTGGCTAAGCGCTCAGAAATTGCCCCTGGCTTGGGGGGACCAAACCTCGGGTCCTTCCTTGGCTAGCGCTTTCAAGGCAGATGGCAGATACCTTACCTCTAGCGCCACCTCGCCGGCTCCTTAGTCAAACTCTTATAAATAGGAATAGATCGAGGCCAGAACAACGGTAGGGCATTTGCCTTGCACGCAGCTGACCCAGGACGAACCCGGGTTCGATTCCCGGCATCCCACAGGGCATCCCTAAGCCTGTCAGGAGTGATTTCTGAGTGAAGAGCCAGGAGTAATCTGAGAGCCACTGAGTGTAGCCCAAAAACCAACAACCAACCAAACAAACAAAAGAAACCAATAGGAATAGATCAGCATTAAGGGATAAACAGAATGTCCAGTGTCTCACATATGCTTAAGTTACAATTCTGGCAGCTACAATGTGTTTCAAACCTAGTGCCACAAGTAATGTTTAGTTACAGTGTCAGGTGTGTGCGAGCACCACAATAAAGGGTGCGCCCCTTCCCCACGCAATAGACATATTACAAAATATGTACACACACCATGCCAAAAAGTGAAACCTCTAGCAAGCACTGTGTGTGCATTACAATAAGCCTGGCAATTTCCATAGCTACAACCAGTGTGCCTCAATAACCATCCATGAATTCCAGTAAGCAAATAAGCTAAGAAAATAAAGTGCAAAACTAGGGCTGGAAAGAGAAGACTGTGGATAGGACATGTGGGTAGGACTGTGAATAGGACAATGCATTGTCCCAGGTTCTATTCCACACATCCCACAAAGTCACCCGAATGAATACAACCTAACAGGAAAAAAACATCTAACCCCATTAAAAAATGGGGAGAGGGGGCTGGAGAGGTGGCGCTAGAGGTAAGGTGTGTCTGCCTTACAAGCGCTAGCCAAGCGGTTCCATCCCCGTCGTCCCATATGGTCCCCCCACGCCAGGGGCAATTTCTGAGCACTTAGCCAGGAGTAACCCCTGAGCATCAAACGGGTGTGGCCGAAAAACCAAAAAAAAAAAAAAAGGTAAAAAATAGAAAATGGGGAGAAGAAATAAACAGACAACTTCTCAAAGAAGAAATACAAATGGCCAAAAGGACCATGAAAAAATGCTCCACATCACCATTCATCAGGGAGATGCAAATCAAAACAACGATGAGGTACCATCTCATGCCACAGAAACCAGAACACATCACAAAGAACAAGAACAATAAGTGCTGGCAGGGATTTGGGGAGAAGGAACTCTCATTTACTGCTGGTGGGAATGCCGTCTAGTCCAGCCCTTATGGAGATTCCAAAAAAAAAACTGGAAATTGAGTTCCCATATGATCCAGCTATAGCATTTCTAGGGATATACCCTAAGAACTCAAAAATGTAATACAAAAATCCCTTCTTCACACCTATATTCATCGCAGCACTATTTACAATAGCCAGACTCTGCAATCAACCCAAATGCCTTTCAACAGATGAATGGCTAAAGAAACTGTGGAACATACATATACACAATGGAATATTATGCAGCCATCAGGAGAGGTGAAATCATGAAATTTTCCTATACATGGAAACTATTATGCTGAGTGAAATAAGTCAGGAGAGAGACACACAAAATAGTCTCACTCATATATGAGTTTTAAGAGAAACAAAAGGCATTATTGTAATAATGTCCAGAGATGAGGGCCGGTAGGACCAGCTCACGATATGAAGCTCACCTCAAAGAGGGGTGAGTGCAGTTAGAGAAATAATACACTAACAACTACCACGACAATGTTAATGAGTGAGAGAAGTAGACTGCCTGACTGCCTGTCTTGAATACAGGCAGAGTGTGTGGGAGGAGGGAGATGGGGGGGGGGGGGGCATTGGTGGTGGGAATGTTGCACTGGTGAAGGGAGGGTGTTCTTTTTGTGACTGAAACCCAAGTACAGTTATGTTTGTAATCATGGTGTTTAAATAAAGATATTATAAAACAAAAGTGCAAAACTCAGAAAGCATTTCAAAGCATACAAATATAGCAATCTGATATGCAACCCTCCGCAAGCACAACTACAGAGGTGAGCACCAGTCATGTGAGCAACCCAAGCATAGCAACAACAAAGGGGAAGGAGTAGTATAAATTAAGTACTGCATGGGGAGATGGCTGAAAGGACTGGAATGTACATTATGTATGTGGGAGACCTGTCTGATCTCTGACACTGCATGTTTCCTTGAGCACCACGGGAGTGACCCTTAAGCCTTGAACATAGGAGCAGGAAGCAGCCTGCTTCCTGTGTACTACCAGACATGTTTGCCCCACTTCCCCCCCCAACTCAACATATATATTTATATAGAGAAACAAATGTATAATTATTTTCCCTAAAAAAAAAAAAAACAAAAAAAACAAAGAAATTACTTCCTACATCTTGGTTTATAATTACTACTACCTTCTAAAATGGAAAAAGTCTTTGTAAAAAATGATTTAGTCCAAATTTGGGGCAGGAAAGCACAAGGTAAAAGATGTTTTGCAGGGGCCAGAGAGATAGCATGGAGGTAAGGCGTTTGCCTTTCATACAGAAGGTCATCGGTTCGAATCCCGGCATCCCATATGGTCGTTTTCCCCCCCCCCCCCCCCCCCCGTGCCTGCCAGGAGCAATTTCTGAGCATGGAGCCAGGAGTAACCCCTGAGCACTGCCGGGTGTGACCCAAAAACTGCAAAAAAAAAAAAAAAAAAAGATGTTTTGCAGCAAGGGGTGGAGAGGAGAGGTTCACATCCAGTAAAACACAGGGACTATTCATGGTAAACTGATCAGGAGTCCTCAGATATCAAACCTGGGCCATGAGAATGGCAAATATGCCACTAACCTTTTGAATTACCTCCTAGCCCAAGATATATCTTGCATCTAAAACCAAAGATGCTCAAAGAAATATGTCAAAATGACACTATGTGTTCAAAATATACCATAGTCCAAAGACTCGTAAGTGCTCTGCTATTGAGCTACATACTAGATGCTCTATTTGGACAATTTTCAGTATTAAAAACAAGATGGGGGGGGGGGGGCAGAACAAAAGCTAAACACTGAATGGGGCAATGTATAGTGTGTAGGGCATTTGCTTGCATGTGGCCAAAATGGGATCCCTAGCATCCCATATGGTCCCCTGAGCACTTCCAGGAGTAATTTCTGAGTGCTGAACCAGGAGTAACCCCTGAGTTTCTATAGGTGTAGCCCAAAAGAGTTATAAAACAAAAAACAAACAAACAAACAAAAAATCAACTAGAAAGGAGGCTGGAGCGATAGTAGAGCAAGTAGAGCATTTGCCTGGCAGGCAGCTGACCAAAGTTTGATCCCTAGCATCCTATGAGGATCCCAATGAGCATCTGGATCCCAGAGCCAGCCAGGAGTAATTCTCAGTGCAGAGCTAGGAATAAGCCCTGAACACTACCCATGTGGCCTGAACCACCCCTCACCACCATGCTTGAAAGATTAATGAATTATAATGCTTTGAACAAAGAATACCTGAGTATATTTTCAAGTGGGATCATGAGGCAAAATGTTCTTAATATATCTGTGAATACATGTAGGAGGAATAACAGAATAAGTAAAGATGAGCCAGGAATCTGAGGACAGTACAGCAAGCAGTGTGCCTGACTTGCCTTGGGCCAACCCAGATTCAACCCCTAGCATTCCATTTGTTCTTCTAAATAAGGGGTCCTCAAACATTTTAAACAGCAGCCAGTTCAATGTCCCTCAGATCATTATAGGGCCAGACTATAGTTTAAAAAAATTAACAATGAACAAATTGTTAATGTGTACTGCACATATCTTATTTTGAAGTGAAAAAACAAAATGGGAACAAATACAGTATTTAAAATGAAAAACAAGTAAGGTTAAATCAACAAACTTACCAGTATTTCAATAGGAATTATGGACCTGCTTTTGGCGGGCTGTAGTTTGAGGACCTTTGCCTGAGACTGAGAGAAGTTGAGAGACACAGGAGGAGTTGGATAGTGTGACGCACATCCCACCCATGTGCACTGTGGATCTGGGACAAGTTGGCTGCTAAGAGCACAGCAGCGGCAGCAAAATTAACCAGTGGGCTGGATAACTGTCCTCAGTGGGCCACATGTGGCCAGTGAGCCATAGGTTGGGCACCCCTGCTCTAAACACTGTCAGAAATGACCCCTGAGCACCATTAGGTGTGGCAAAGCACAAATACAAAAACACACACAGTAGAAAAACAATTAAGCACCAGAAAAACAGTACAACTTTTGTAGCAACTCAATGACCCTAGTTTGAATCCTGGCACCAGAAAATTGCATGGGGTCACTTCTGAGCTTATAGCCAGGAATATCCCCAATATAATCAGTGTTGCCCAAAACACCTTCCCAACCCCACAAAAATCAGTATTTTATAAACAATATGAATGTTAAGAATTACTGGAAAACTATATTTAGAAACTTTATTTGGGGGCGGGGGCTACACTCAGCAGCGTTCAGGGGCTGTTCCTTGTTCTGAACTCAGAAATCACTCCTGGCAGGCTTGGGATGCCGAGGATCGAACCTGGGTCTGTCCTAAGTCAACAGCAGGCAAAGCAAACACACTACTGCAGTGTTATCACTCCAGCCCCTATTTAGAAACTTTAAACTCAAAAAGTCATCTTAAACTGTGGCGGGGGTGGGGGTGGGGGAGTTTGGAGGAGCCGGAGTAATAGCACAGAAGAAGGGTATTTACCTTGTATGCTGCTGACCCGGGACAAATGTGGGTTCGATCCCTGGCATCTTATATGGTCCCCCAAGCCTGCCAGAAGCAATTTCTGAACACAGAGACAGGAATAACCTCTGAGTGCCACCACTGGGTGTGCCCCTACTCCAAATAACTGCAAAGGGGATAAAACATACTTAAGAGATTGGCCAAGTATGACCAGTGATCTAAGTTAACAAACCATTAAGGCAAAATGGCATTATGTATTTCCTACAGTGATACAAAAGAAATCATACAATACCACTTGACTTGAGTTAGTATACTTGTGGAAGTTCAACTTAAATCTTAGTATGACAAACATTTCAAAGCCAGAGAATAATACAAAATTTAAGCAACTGTCTGCAATGCAGCAACCCCAATTCAATCCCCAGAACTACAAATGGTCCCCTAGAGTACTGTTAGAGCCAGGAATAATTTCTATGGAACACACCAAAGCAACACTGCTTTAAAAATGAAAATGTTCGGGGGAGGGTGGTAAAAAAAAAAAAATGAAAATGTTCCCTAGAGTACAAAGTGTGGCTGTGGTAACCCCAACACCAATGGGTTGAGTATCACACCACAGGCTTGGAATGAATCGAATTACCTAGATTGTGTTTCCAAGTATTGCCAGGTGTGGCCCTGTGCCACACCTGAGCACAGCTTGAAGAGCCCTAAAACAAAACACTGAAAGGACTTTTTAAACAAGACACATGATACCGGCCCAGGAATACAGTTCAGTTACAAAGCACCTTAAAGATCTGAGGTTAAAATATGGATCCCTGAACTGCCTCACATAGTGTCATTCCTGCAGCAACACTACTAATACCTTGCTCACCAACAAAGTGGGGGCTAGGCAACACAGTGAAACCAAGTGTGTAAGCATAGCAATCATATGTGCAAACCACAATGTCCGTATTTTAAAGTGTGTAGCCTTAGGGTGATAAGTACAGTGGGCAGAGTGTGTAATATATGGGGTAAGCCCACCAGGACTAATTCCTGAGTGCAGAGCCAGAATTAATCCCTGAGCATCACCAAGTGTGACCCAAAAACCAAACATCTAAAAAAAATTTACAATTGTGTCCATAGACAGCATCAAAACCCAGTATGTTTAAGTTCTGGTTATCGCAACAATTTCTATAAGCAAAATAAAGGGAGGTGGGTGAGGAAAAAGATACAGGATAATCATGGCATCCATGGGTCAGGAAAGAAATATTTGACGAGCCATTTTTTTAGGTAAATGGCACCATTATTGGCAGTCTAATATATAACGTTATACCGATATTTAGTTTCTTGAGTTTGATGACTTTAAGTAAAAGCAGGAGAATATTCTTATTCTACATCACAATACTGAACTATTCTAGTTAAATGTAATGTCTGAAAGTCACAGCCAATGTATCTGAACTCAAAAGTTATGGTGCATGTCTTACAAGCGATCTCAATTCAATTCACAGAACCACAGGGTCCCCCAGCATTGCTGGGGATAGCCCTGGAGGTCTCCTAAGCATTACTCTGCCAGGTATGATGCCACCCTCCTAACCCCCAATAAGTGGGTTGGACCTATGCTATGAACTCTTTTATACTTCTATTGAAAGAGTTTTATTTTTGTTTTGGGGCTACAATCAGAGGTAGTGTCAGGGTTTACTCCTGGTGTGCTATGACATGAGATTAAATCCAGGTGTGCTGCATACAAGAAAAGAATCCAATTGGTTCAGTCCCTAAGAGAATCTGATCTATTTTCCTCCCCTTGATTGTAGGCTGAGGAGGTACGGCTTCTTTATGCAATAAATAAATAATTCTGAAACAAACCTTTTAAAGTAAATTCTTCCATGGTCATCTTAGAGCTCTGACCCAACTAGCCATGTTGGACACCCACTGAATCAATCAAGCATGAATCAATAAAGCATCAATGCCCAGTTAAAATATAGTGCAGTGTGCTAGAGCGATAGTAGAGCGAGTAGGGCATTTATTTGCCTTGCATGCGGCTGGCCCAGGTTCCATTGCTGGCAGCCCACATGGTTCCAAGCCTGCCAGGCATGATTTCTGAGCACAATACCAGAAGTAACCCAAGCACCACCAGGTGTGGCAAAACAAACAAATCATGGAGAGTTAAAAAACAGACCCTCAAATGCAGTTGGTCCTGGTTTGAATTCTCTAGCACCACAAATGGTCCCCTGATCACCTGTATATTGTTCTCCCTCACAAAAAAAAAAAAGGGGGGGTGGTGCGGAGAGATTATAGTGGATAAAGCATTTGCCTTGCACACTACTGAACCAGGTTTGACCCCCCAGCACCCCAAAATTTCCCCCAAGCACTGCCAAGAGTGATTCTGAATGATGAGACAAAGTAAACCCTAAGCACAGCCAGGTGTTGCCCAAAAATGTCTAAGAATTAGGCCGTGGAACTGGAGAGATAGCATGGAGGTAAGGCGTTTGTCTTGCATGCAGAAGGATAGTGGTTCGAATCCCGGCATCCCATATGGTCCCCCAAGCCTGCCAGGAGCGATTTCTGAGTGTAGAGCCAAGAGTAACCCCAGAGCGCTGCTGGGTGTGACCCAAAAACAAAAAAAAAAAATTAAAAAATGGGTAGGGTGTTTGCTTTGCATGAGGCCAACTCAGCTTTGGTCCCCAGCATCCCATATGATCCCAAGCACTGCCAGGAATGACCCCTAAATGCAGAAATCGCTCCTGGCAGGCACGGAGGGACAATATGGGATGTCAGGATTCAAACCACTGTCAGTCCTGGATCGGTTTTGTGCAAAACAAACGGCCTACCACTTGCTATCTCTCCAGCCCCCTCATAGTACAGAAATTAAGGCATTTGCCTTGCACATGGCAGATCCCCACAGCACTGCGTATCTGCCAAGAGTGATAAAACCAGGATAATCTAAGGTAGAATCTTGTTAGACAAAAATGAATATGATATGTTTGAGTGATCAGACAGAGTAATTGGATATAACAAAAACAAGTGTTTCCTGGAAAACTAATCAAACTTTCTAAGATATTACTTCTTTTAAAGAATTATCTTTGGTGGACAAAGCTCCAAGGTAAAATACACGTTCTACATGTAAGACATCCAGGGTTCAATCTCAACAGCCTCCAAGAAATTAAATTCTGAGCAGGGACTTTTATTTATTTATTTATTTATTTTGGTTTTTGGGCCACACTCGGTGATGCGCAGGGGTTACTCCTGGCTGTCTGCTCAGAAATAGCTCCTGGCAGGCACGGGGGACAATGTGGGACACCGGGATTCGAACCAACCACCTTTGGTCCTGGATCGGCTGCTTGCAAGGCAAACGCCCCTGCGCTATCTCTCCGGGCCCGGGACTTTTAAACTGAGTGCTTTGCAAGCAAGCATATGATCACAAGTTCATGTTTCCAGTGTGCAACAGGGCCAATCTCTGCTATCTGGGAGCTCTGACACTGCAAACAATCTCCAGGTACACTCTAATTAGGTGTGTATATGCACCACATAAAGTGTGACTGCTGGTGAAGGCCCACCGTCTAAAAAAGATGTGTCAGGGCCAGAGCAGTAGCACAGCGGGGTGTGTGTGTGTGTGTGTGTGTGTGTGTGTGTGTGTGTGTGTGTGTGTGTGTGTGTGTGTGTGTGTGTGTGTGTGTGTGTGTGTGTGTGTTTGCCGTGTATGAAGCCGAATTGGGTTCAAACCCTAGCATCCCATATGTGGTCCCTTGAGCCTGCCAGGAGTAAGTTTTGACTGCAGAACCAGTAGTAATCCCTGAGCATAGCTGGGTGGGGTTCCAAAACAAAAACAAACCAAAGACATGCAAACACCATTATCCAGGAAGTAAAATTTTGGATGACTTATGTGAACATCACCATGAACCATGACTACTACCACAATCATACTTCTATGCCTCAACCATGTGTGAGCCTTAGTAGGCACATGCAAAAACAAACTTAAGGAGTAAAAACCTCAGTGAGCACTGTACCCTAGTTTGAGCACAATCTAATGATCAATCCCTTCTTTGTATCAAAAAACAGAAGGAAGAGCAATAAAACAATTCCAACTGGTTCAATCCCCAGCACCACATATGGTTCCGAGCACAGAGCCAGGAGTAAACCCCGAGCAATGCCAGATGTGGCCCTAATAACAAAAATCTTCAGAATTCTTGACATGGCTAGGCTTTATTTTTTTGGTTTTTGAGCCTTACCCAGTGACACCCAAGGGTTACTCCTGGCTATGTGCTCAGAAATGGCTCCTGGCTTGGGGAACCATATGGGATACTGGGGGATCGAATCGCAGTCCGTTCTAGGTTAGCATGTGCAAGGGAAACACCCTACCACTTATGCCACCGTTCTGGCCCGGGAAGGGAACTATTGATACAACTCATGGTTCATTTTATTATTAATGTTCAGTGTCCAACATTATGACCCCACAAGCAAAGGAAAAAACTGGGGCCGGAGTAATAATACAACAGATTGTGAGTTTGCCTTGCAAGTGGCCAACCAGGTTCAATTTTGGGCATCTCATATGGTCCCCCAGGAGTGATTCCTGAGTAAAGTCAGAAGCAACTCAAGCATCACCAGGCGTGCCCCAAAAACAAACAAAAAGAAAAACCAGGGCTGGAGTAAAAGTACAGTAGGTAGGGCACTCGCCTTGCACGTGGCTGACCTGGGTTTGGTCCCTGGCCTCCCATATGGTACTCCAGGTCTGTCAGGAGTGATTGCTAAGCACAGAGCCAGGATGTAACCTCTGAGCACCACCAGGTGTTGCCCAAAAAGACAAAAACAAAACAAAAACAACCAGAAGCAAAATTTTAGCAGTGAGGATTTAAATTAGTTGGCACATGTCAATTTTTTTTTCTTAAAAATATGGAACGCTTCACGAATTTGCGTGTCATCCTTGCGCAGGGGCCATGCTAATCTACTCTGTATCGTTCCAATTTTAGTATATGTGCTGCCGAAGCGAGCACACATGTCAATTTTAACTCATGGATATTCTTTTTTTTTTTGGTTTTTGGGTCACACCCGGCAGTGCTCAGGGGTTACTCCTGGCTTCATGCTCAGAAATCGCTCCTGGCAGGCTCGGGAGACCATATGGGACGCTGGGATTCGAACTGATGACCTTCTGCATGAAAGGCTAACACCTTACCTCCATGCTATCTCTCCGGCCCCTATAACATGGATATTCTAACCAATGCTCATCCTATAGTTTAATTATAGTTAATAGTATTTGATATTCAAGTGGAAATAACATTAACACTTGTATAATATTGAATAATTCAATAATAAAAATGAATAATATGAACTCTTGACTAAGCCTTCCAATTAATATATGGCACAGTTGATGGAACCAGCATTTTATATAAAAATAGTATAAGCTCTAGCTCTTTGTTGTATCTCTGCAAACACAGCAGAACTTACTCCCAGCAGTGCTTAGGGGCAACAAGGATTGAAGTAGGGTGGGCCACTGTAAAGCAAAAGCCTTATCTATGGTAGTATCTCCAGCACCCTCAATTTTATTTTTTAAAATATAACTGGGGCTGGAGTGATAGCACAGCATGTAGGGCTTGCACGCAGCTTGACCTGAGCTCAACCCCCCAGCCTGCCAGGAATAACTCCTGAGCACCCCTGTGTATAGCTCAATAACCTATAAAAACAAAACAACCATTTTCCGGGCTACTGAGTAAGGTGCTTCCCTTGCACATGGCTGGCCTGGGTTCCATTCTTGGTGCCCCATATGGTCCTCTGAGCACCATCAGAAGTGATTCCGGAGCACAGATCAGGACTAACCCCTGAACACCAGGGTGCATCCCCAAAAACCTACAAGTATCTTACTACTCAGCTTTGTATTTCATAATTCTTTAATACTTCAAAATCTTCAATATAGCACTAAGAAGTATCAAAAAAAAAATAAAAAGAATTATCCGGGGCTGGAGAGATAGCATGGAGGTAGGGCATTTGCCTTGCACACAGAAGGACGGTGGTTCAAATCCCAGCATCCCATATGGTCCCCCGAGCCTGCCAGGAGTGATTTCTGAGCATAGAGCCAGGAGTAACTTTTGGGCACTGCCGGTATGACCCAAAAACCAAAAACCAACAAACAAAAAAAGAATTATCAATCACCTAGCTTAAGTTTCAAGATAAACTTATGTCTTACTCTTTCCAAAGGGGCAATAAGTTGTTAAACCTAATTAGATTTAAAGACTTAAGAAAGAAACATTGTTGGGCTGGAGACACAGTATAGTGGAGAATGTTTGCCTTGCATTCAGCTGACCCAGATTCAATCCCTGGTGTACTGCATACAACCAGGAATAATTCCTGAGTGTAAAGCCAGCAGTAAGCCCTGAGCAAGCAACACTGAGTGTGTGGCCCCTATCCCCACACCCCTCTCCCCAATGTTAGGGCAAGAATAATAGTACAGCTAGGTACTTGAGTGTTTGTCTTGCATGGGGCAGACTTGGATTCAATACCAGATACTCTATATCAGGGGTCTCAAACTCAATTTACCTGGGGGCCACAGAAGGCAAAGTCGGGGTGATCCTTGAGTGAAAAGTCAGTAGTAAGCCTTGAACATTGGGGGGTGTGACCCAAACAACTAAAACAAAACAAGACAAAAAATTTCTCTAGGGCAGGGCCACAAAATGTTGTACAGAGGGCCGCAAACGGCCCATGAGTTTGAGACCCCTGCTCTATATGATCTCCTCAAGTACCACCAGGAATAATCCCTAAGCAGGGCCCGGAGAAATAGCACAGCGGCGTTTGCCTTACAAGCAGCCGATCCAGGACCAAAGGTGGTTGGTTCGAATCCTGGTGTCCCATATGGTCCCCCATGCCTGCCAGGAGCTATTTCTGAGCAGACAGCCAGGAGTAACCCCTGAGCACCGCTGGGTGTGACCCAAAAACTAAAAAAAAAAAAAAATAATCCCTAAGCATTGCAAGAATAAAACAATTTTGGGGTTTGGTCCGCCATGCCAGAGGTCTTCTTAACCAGGCCTAGGGGGAGTGCAGGACTTGGGTAAACCCAGCACCCCTCTACCGCCTTGCTCCAGATCTCTAGGGCTTCCCTGGGCCACATGCCTGGGCAAGCCATCGAGTTGGGTCCCTTGGCGGAGCTTGAAGGTACCCTAGGCTTTCCCCCATTATCCATTGGGCTCCTTAGGGAGGGTCTGAGTGGGGCTCCCAGCTTCTTGACGCAGTCACTGGTAATCTCTTTCCAGTCTATATTTTCAAAATCGTGGCTAGCGCCCCCACACGCACAAGATACATTAATAGTACTCACTATCATCTGCCCTTTTACACACCCCTACAAAAGATCATTTTTCTCTTTAACTTCCTTAACCCCTATCATCATTACTCCTCATTTACCCTTTTTATTTTTTTATTTTTATTTATTTATTTATTTATTTTTTTGGTTTTTGGGCCACACCCAGCGGTGCTCAGGGGTTACTCCTGGCTGTCTGCTCAGAAATAGCTCCTGGCAGGCACGGGGGACCATATGGGACACCGGGATTCGAACCAACCACCTTTGGTTCTGGATCGGCTGCTTGCAAGGCCAACGCCGCTGTGCTATCTCTCCGGGCCCCATTTACCCTTTTTAACTTAAGTACTGTAGAGTCCTAAGTCACAGACCAAAGTAGTGCCCTGGAGTTAACACCCACCCAACTATTCCAAAAGGCATAAAAAGGACACGTATGTCTTTTCAACATTTTATGGGTGTTTTCTTTGACAGCTATAACTTTTGCTGAATATTTTCTTATACAGTGACGACCCCCCCCCCTTTTTTATCTTCTCTTTGTGAACTGCTCAATATGAAATTTGGTGTGAAAGAATCCCTCAGTTTAATGCTTATGTTTGAACCAAGTAATGGGTATTGTTGGACGTGTTCTTACGCCCCCATATACTCTGATAACACCACGTGGCTTTATTCCTTGTTTGCTTAGGCACACTAAAACGGGAAAATACTATACATACCAATAAGTTCTTATCTAATAGAGATGGGAACACACAAATCTAGTAGTGCAATGGGACCTTACACCCTGAACATTGACATAAAGACCTGGCACAGGCCTCAGAAGAATGGGCATTCTCCATTCACCCCTGATCTAGAGAAGACATCTACAAAACATCCAAGGTTGTCTATAACATCACCTGGAGGCAATCCTCTACCAGGGAAGACCCTACAGCTGCTCTGACATCGATCTACTCAAAAGAGACTTCCCTTAACACTGAGAAGACTTAACAACAATGACCTGCTTACTGGACAGGGTTTTCTGTATTGCCCCTTAATTGTGAGGTGAAACTAGAGGATACTCCACACCAGCCTGACTTCAATGTAGGATGTGCAGATTCCAGGATCTTTAATACAGAAACCTGATGCCAACAATAGGATTGTGTGAAAAATAAAACAATGACTTGGATTGAATAAACTAGTTTGCCTGGAGCCTAGAGTTGGTCTTATGCCAGGAAACTTCAGGGGTAGTGGTCTCCTTGTATTTAGACCAAGGCTATTCCTTTCTATGACCCCCATATTTTGGTGGGCCTATGCAAACAATATTTGCCACTCTAACACCGTTTTTACTGTGCCCTTTTGACTAACCCTTAAAAAAAACTTCTTAAACTTTTGATGTTAACTTAAACTAATATGTATGTGCATGAATATATAAAAAATACTATGCCTGGGGCCGGGCGGTGGCGCTCGAGGTAAGGTGCCTGCCTTACCTGCGCTAGCCTAGGAGACGGACCGCGGTTCGATCCCCCGGCGTCCCATATGGTCCCCCAAGCCAGGAGCGACTTCTGAGCGCATAGCCAGGAGTAACCCCTGAGCGTCACCGGGTGTGGCCCAAAAAAAAAACCAAAAAAAAAAAAAAAAAATACTATGCCTTCAATGTTAAGGAGTCACATAAATCTCATGGCTTTAGGCTGCTTTGTGTACTGCTAAGAAAAGTTATAGGGGCTGGGAAGGAGGCGCTAGAGGTAAGGTGTCTGCCTTGCAAGCGCTAGCCAAGGAAGGACCGCGGTTCGATCCCCCAGTGTCCCATGTCCCATATGGTCCCCCCAAGCCAGGGGCAATTTCTGAGCGCATAGCCAGGAGTAACCCCTGAGCGTCAAACGGGTGTGGCCCAAAAACCAAAAAAAAAAAAAAAAAAGAAAAGTTATAATGTACTACAGTCTGGGGACTTGTGGACAAAGTAATTGTACATGGGTTCTGCCTTATTTTTTCTTAATGTTTTTTTGACAGTAAGTTCAATATTGGGCCGGAGAGATAGCATGGAGGTAAGGCGTTTGCCTCTCATGCAGGAGGTCATCGGTTCGAATCCCGGCGTCCCATATATGGTCCTCCCGTGCCTGCCAGGAGCAATTTCTGAGCCTGGAGCCAGGAATAACCCCTGAGCACTGCCGGGTGTGACCCAAAAACCACAAAAAAAAAAAAAAAAAAAAAAAAAAAAAAGTAAGTTCAATATTTAGGCGTCAGCAAGGGGATTTCTTCTGAGAACTCTGTTTATGGGCGATTGTCCTTTCACTGTAACTTTACCTTGTCCTCTTTGCATCATTGTTCTCATAATTAAAAATTAAAAAAAAAGAATAAAACAATTTAAATACTGAACAAAACACTTGCAATACTGTAAGCATTTACTAGGAGCAGTATCAAACTAAAAAAGCAAAGGCCACTGGGAATTTGGCATATAAGTAGAGTATAGGACTTCATGAATGAAGCTATGGGTTCCATTCCCAGTAGAACCAAACAAAAAGACTCTTAAAAGCAAAGTGGTGAAGCCAGAGCAGTGGGGCAGCAGGAGGGCGTTTGCCTTGTACGCAGCTGACCTAGGTAGCACTGTGGTTTAATACCATGGTGTCCCATTTGGTCCCCAAGCCAGGAGCAATTTCTGAGCACAGAGCCAGAGCCTGAGTGTCACTGGGTGTAGCTCCAAAATAAACAAACAAACAAAGTGGTAAGATCACTTTTTTTTTGGTTTTGGGACTGCCTGCTGACGCTCAGGAGTTACTCCTGGCTATGCGCTCAGAAATCACTCCTGGCTTGGGGGACCATATGGGATGCCAGGGATTGGGAATCAAACTAAGGTCTGTCCTGGATCAGCCGCGTGCAAGACAAATGTCCTACCCCTATGCTATCGCTCCGGCCCCAGTAAGATCATATTCTAAAATAACGTATCTTACAAGTAGTAAAATTCCTAAGGTAGAAATATGTCAACACTGTCTGAGTGATTCTCTGAAAGACTCTTAGATCATTAATTAAAACTTTATTGCCACAATAGCACTATTTCGACCTTTTTCATCTAGATCAGCTTTTTTCAACCAAGGGCTGACCAACTGTGAGTCTCCAGGATATTCCAAGTTGGGCCAGGAAAAATCGCACAATCAGAGGTGGGAAATGGCAGCACCAAGACTAGGGGATCAACCAGTAGGGAGTGGAACCCAGACTTTGGTATAGGGCCACAGGATGAAAAAGCTGAAGGGGAAGAGTGATAGTACAACGGATAAGGTTCTTGTCTTGCACGCAGCCAACAGAGGTCTGATATAAAGCACCCAATATGGTCCTTGAGTGCAGAGCCAGAGATAAACCCTGAGCACTGCCAAGTGTGGCCCACCCCAAAAAAAGACAAGTTGGCTGAGAATCACTGTACTGGATCCTTAAGAAGAATATCATTTACTTGGTAAGGCTGTGACTAAAAACTACATCCATGCCATGAAAGCCATCTTGACTTTAAGACCACCAAGCTTAAAACCAAACTCAAAAACCTCTATTTTTCCCCCTTTTGGTTATGCACCACATCTAGAGATGTGCCTGGGGTAATGGGATGTCCTCAAGACAACTAGTTCTTTGAGCTGTCTGTCTGGATCCAAACTAACACTTTTTAAAGAGTCGAATTTTAAACAGAGTTGTGCCACTGAGGGCCAGAGAGATACTATGGGTAGAGATGCTGTGAGTAGATACTCTACAGTGGGTAGGTCACTTTTCTTGCATGCAGTGGTTACAAATTTGATACCAGGCATCCCAGATGGGCCCCAAGCTCACCAGAAGTAATCCTTGAGTGAAGCCTTGAGCATAGCTGTGTGTGACGCAAAACCCAAAAAATAAAGTTGTCATCTACACAAGCCAGAATGTTTATAAGCTAACTTCTATAAAAGTTTGACCATGATAATGTAAATTTATGAAATTTAAATTTCTGTATATTATAAAACAATGACATTTATATATGCCTCCCATGCTTAAATAAGTCTCCTCAAAGTTTATGAAAATAAGAAACTTGGGCGCCAGAGGAGCTGCACGGGGGTTAGATCTCTAGCATCAAAAGGGGTCTCCAGAGCTGTGCCAGAAGTATACCCTGAGTACAGAAGGGTTGGCCCAAAAACCAAACAAAAAGAAAATAAAAAACTTGAGTGAGAAAGAAGTTTAAGGATACTTGTCCTGTACATGGCGGGCCCACAGTCCCAGTCTCAGGTGGACATAAAGTTCCCAGGGCCACCAGGTGGACTGTAAGAACACACATACTCAAAACCCAACAGAACGGGAAGCTTCTTGGGCAAATTATCGACCACATTTAACGTTGCCAGCTAGACGAGGTGATATTCCTGCATCTCCAGAAAACAAAACAAAACAAAAAACATATACTCGAATATAGTTTGACTCTTATACTTGAAACAGAATGCACCGTATACACATAATACACTTTGAATCTATAATACTTAAGAATCTACTATGAAAGATTACCCCCAAGCAAGACACTTTATTTGGAGGGGGCCAAAAAAAGAAGAAACAAGGGCGGAGACTTGGCTGAGCCACAGAGCAACTGAAGCCTTCCCTAGCTTGCAAGCTCCTCCAAATAATCCTCCCCCCTCCATAAATAAAACCATTTCCAAACCCACCACCTGCAAGGGTGGGTTAGGAAAGGCCTAGCTAGCCCACCGAAGAACGAACTACCCAGAGTAACAATGAGCGAGGCCTCCTGCCCTGGCCAGACCAGGGGCTGGGGTGGGGTGGGGTGGGGTGGGCTATGCTGGCGGCCGATTCTGCCTTGTACCTTGAGCCGCTTGATCATCTCGTCGGTGGTGATCTTGTCGGTGATCTCCTTCACCCCAGGCGGGTAGGCGATCTTGCCGTCGTGGGCGCCCCCGACCCCGACTCCGCAGAGGGCCGCGGGCTTGGGCTGCGCGGCGAAGTCCATCCTGGGGGAGCAACTTTTCTTGCACGCTCCTCTACCGGCCTCTATCGGTCAGAAAACAAAAGTTCAGCGGCCGAGGGGGGCGACTTGGTCACCCCTTTTTTCCCATTTTATAAAATAAGCCCCCCCCTCCAAAAAAAAAAAAACCTTACAATTCGCCAAGGGGCCCTCGACTCCGACTCGACTCGGGCGTGGCCCGGGGAGGTTTGGGGGGGCAAGGCGGGGAAGGAAGAAGACTCGACCATCGTCCCCGAAGAACCTTCAAGTACCCCCTCAAACCGGGGCCACCAGCCATTTCCTCCCCACCCCAATCCACAATCCCGGAACGCTCGGGGCTCCCCCAAAACCAAACCCCCGGGGGCCCGCGCTGCACAAGCACCCCGACTTTTTTTCTGGGCCCGATCTCATTCACAATAAAACCTCACTCCCGAGCTCTGAGAAA